>NC_080177.1:81230999-81530999 GCF_950295315.1 Erinaceus europaeus
AATAATAAATAAATACTAATTTTGTCTGTTAAGGTCTCCATGCAGTATTGGAGTATTTATTATTTTGATTGTGATGATAATTATAAATTACAGCATATGCACAGATTGGCAGGATAAGTTTTTCTAATGTATGAAACACACACACACGCACGCGCGCACACACACACACACACACACACACACACACACACACACCCCTACCTGGGTTGTTAATCAGTCATTCTTTTTTTTTGGACAAAACATTTTCTTTTTCTGTCATGATCAGAATGACTTATGGGTTTGCGTATAGTGTGGGCTCAAGGAGAAAGTGTGTATCTCATCAGTGTGACTGAGTTGGAGATGAGCCATTCAGAGAAGCAGTGTGCCGCAGACACAGAAACTGCTGGAATGATGTATGTGCAGTCTTTTTTTGTTTTATCTCAGTAGCTTTTCTCCTGTGGCCCGAGCTCTATTCTTAACATTGTGTGATTTCATGCTCAGGCAATTTCTTTTTCTATTATGCAAGCTGATGCATTTTGCTTTTCTTCTTCTCCTCCTCCTTTTAAAAAATAAAGTACATTTTTTTTAATCTCCTTTCAGTGTCGCATTAGCTTAAGTTACCAAGCATTGTTTGTCTTAGCAAATGCACAGCACTATGGCGGTTCTCTATTAAAATGATTTAGCAAACATGTTGAAGTTTAAACCTGTGAGAATGGCATTTGGAGGCAACTGTTCCGCCCTCTGATATTTAATTCAATTCTAACACTGTGGTGGCAATATATTGTTTATGCACTAGAACTATTTGCTCAGGTCATTAAAGTGTAGGGAGAAAATTGCTACTTCCAGGAAGATTTATGTCATTGCAATGTCTTGAAATGGTTGAGAAACCTCAAAAGGAACCATTTCCTGCTGGATTAACAGCTCTTGCATGTGCTTACAATTTTCAGAAACCCCATACATATTTAACCAAACTGTGGGTATTTATCCTATTCTGGTTGCTTGATTTTCCTCATGTAACCATTGACATGTATAAGTACTATCAATAGAAAGCAATTATGTTTAGTTATTTCTAGTAGGAAAGAGTAAATTCTTACTAGTCTATGCAATTATAAAAATAATTCCCTCCCTCTACACACACACACACACACACACACACACACACACACACACACACACGTGTGTACAATTCCATACACATGTATGGAATTATACCCCTCTTATCCCACAATTTTGTCAATCATTATTAGGTCACTAATAAAATAAATTAAAAATAAAAAGTGAATAGATAAAATGAGACAAAATACTATAAAATTCAATACCTTTAAATATTCAATGCACTAGCAAAGATTGGACTTGTGTAAAGTTCAGGGAAACTGCTTTTTTAAAAAAATATTTATTTATTTATTCCCTTTATTTTTGCCCTTGTTGTTTTATTAGTGTAGTTATTATTGTTGTTATTGTTGGATAGGACAGAGAGAAATGGAGAGAAGAGAGGAAGAGAGAGAGGGGGGGAGAGAAAGACAAACACCTGCAGATAGACACCTTCACCGATTGTGACGTGACCCCCTGTAGATGGGGAGCCAGGGGCTCGAACCTGGATCCTTAAGCTGGTCCTTGTGCTTTGTGCCACCTGCACTTAACCCACTGCTATGCTACCACCCGACTCCCCAGGGAAACTCTTAAAGCTGTTTTTGTTTGTTTGTTTGTTTTTGCTGCCAGAATTATTGGTGGTATCTAGTGGTTGCATGTGTCTAATGTTTCCAGCGGCCATTTATTTCCTTCTCTTTGATAGAGATTGAGAGACAGAGAGAGAAGGAGAAACATCTGTACCATTGCTCCACCACTCATGCAGCTTTCCCCCTGCAGGTGGGGGTAGTGGGTTGTGTCCAGGTCCTCATTTATGATAATGTGTGCTCTAGTGGGTAAGCCACCACCTGCCTCTTTGAAACTAATTCTTGTCTACAACTGGTATTTTTCATGGACTTTCTGGCATGCACCCTCCCTTTCCTTCTTTTCTTCCCTTATTCTTATTCTTATTCTTCCCCCTCCCCTCCCTTCCTCTCCCTTCCTTATTTCCTTCCTTCCTCCTCCTCCCCTCCCCTCTCCCTCCTCCCCTCCCCTCTCCCTCCTCCCCTCTCCTCTCCCTCCTCCCCTCCTCTTCCCCTTCACCTCCTCTTCTTTTTCCAACTAGGGTTATCACTTCACTTTGGTCTCTTGCCTACACTCTGCTTCTGGAGACCATCCATTTTTCCTTTAAAAATTATTTGTTGGGGACCAGGCAGCAGCACAGCAGTTTAAATGCACCTGGCACAAAGCCCAAGGACCAGCATAAGGATCCTGGTTGGAGCCCCCGGCTCCCTACCTGCAGGGGGAGTCACTTCACAAGTGGTGAAGCAGGTCTGCAGGTGTCTTTCTCTCCCCCTCTCTGTCTTCCTATCCTCTCTCAATTTCTCTCTGTTCTATTCAACAACAATGACAACAAATAAACAACAAGGGCCAAAAAAAAAAAAAAAAGGAAAAATGTCTTCCAGGACCAGTGGATTTACAGAGGCAAAAGAAAATGATATATTTGTTGATAGTAAAGAGAGAAATTTAGATGGGGTGGGGGAGATAGAGAGGGAAAGAGTAGGAGAGACACCTGCATTACTGCTTCACCACTTGAACCTGGGGCCTTGCTGACTGTAATGTGTCAACGCAGCTGGGTGCACCACTGCCTGACCCCCAATTTCTGACATCTCTATAGCGACTCTTCACTTATCCTTGCTAATACTGTATTCAGCCACTGTTGAATGTGATATTTGAGGCATATGTTCTTAGTTATTATAGCATGAGGTCTCCAGACTGTCAAACCCAAAAATGTCTTCATTGATAAGAAAGGAAATTCTTGATACTGTCTTTAATAGTATTTTGAATTGCCAGAGTTATGGATTTTTCCAGTCTTAATAGAACTGTAATTTAAATTCTCTTTCTTCTAAATCATTATTCATATATGTCAGGAGCAGGTAATTTATAATTTAGAATGTATATCATCAAACTGCAAGGAGTCCTATCCAGATCTTATGGGAAGTACTGTATATCTCCAGAAAGTCATATATTTTGGTAGTGTGTACTTTACCAGGCGTGCTACCACCTGCCTTGAAGAAGGTCCCATATTTTCCTATAGTGCCAAATGACTACATTTTTGTGACTATTTTCTTTGAGGAGATGGAACAGATGGTGTGTATATGTGTATGTGTGTGTGAATTTTGGGGAATCGAAGTGTGAACTGTAAGGGAGATTATTTATTGCCTACACAACACAGAGATTAGATTTGTTCCTTACTCATTCCAGTCTGTTGTAAATACTAAGAATTACATTCCCAGCCTTCCTTTTAGAAAGAACTAACCATGTGACTCAATATGCTTATTAATGTATTCAGTAGAAATAATTCTGTAGAACTTCTAAAAAGAACTCTAAAAGGGGAGGGGGGAAAGAAAGAACTATTTTATTTCTATAGTTTTTCTTTTGCCTTTTTTATTTTCCTATTTGAAATATTAATGTGAGGAAAGGAATTATGACATCTATCTTCACTGTCTTTCCATTATGGACATAAAGCCAAAATGAGTTAAGCCTGGGTCCTGACAACCACTGTCAATTGATATAGATCTCATCATCTACCTGCCTTCTGATTTTTTGTTATCTGGGAAAGTACATCTCTTTGTTGTTTAAAGTTTTATGCACTGATCTCTTCTCCTTATATGTAAATTTCTTAGCATCAAATCTGTGTGTAATGAGTTGAAAACATTACACGATATTCTCTTTTTCTCAAAGAACCTTTAAAAAACTATATTTTATGAAATTGAATATCAGTAATAATATATATACTTATTATATATATATTTACTTTTCTAGCTAAAAAGAATAATATTTAAATAGACTGACTACTGTTTATACTTTTGTGATTGGATCATTCTCCAGTTATTTAAGTAATACAAAAATTAGAATAAGGGTAGGCAACAAACTGAAGGTGAGACATTATTTTAAGTTCAGTGCTTTGTAACCTGTGTTCTAAATATATGAATATAGACATACATATAGATGTATATGTATGTATATAGTCAATGCTTACCTTCTTTCAGAGCTCTTCAGTTCATTCAGCTACTGACTTTCTAGGATTTAATGTCATATTGCCTGGGGACCTCTACCTTTGAAGTTTCACTGAGAATTTATTCACTAGATGAATATGGAAATGAAGAAAAACATTTCAAGACATTTTTTATTTTCAATGATCTAGAATTATCTAAATGCAGTACTTTCATGAGTGAAGATGGTATTATCTACTCTATGAGTAATTTGTGCTTCTGAAATGGTTGTCTCAGGTCACACATTAGGCAGAGACTGCATTTCCTTAGGGGACCTCCTACTTCAAAGTGTCTACTTCATAATTAAAAGAGATTCTTGGATTTGAAGATTACTTGGTTTTTATTACTGCAGGGCATATGTAAATGTGTAAATTGCAGTTATGCACTTGATACTCTGCCAGGTATATCACTCACAGTTTCTAGTTAGTAAAAACATATCGAAATGTATCGAAAGATCCGGCACAATGCTTGAAGTCTCCCTGGTACTTTGGCACCGTCATTGTTAACTCCATCTCTCTGGGACCAGTCACTGCTACTTTCTTCTATGAATTGATAAGTGATTAAGTTACCTTAGGACACCATGAGATACCAAGACCACTGTCAGGTCAACGATTATTCCTACAATTGCACCTGAAAAATAACTTCAATTTTTAGAAGCAAATACACTGGAGAAAAAGGCAAGATGACATATTTTGAGATAGCTCTATTATATTGCTAATAAAATGCTTTTTCCTCCCCACTACCAAGCAACTAAGTGCATGATAACTGGATAAATAGTGATTTATAGTGTTAAAACCAACCGGGCCAGGAAAAGTGAGAGCAAGTTGTTTTACTGCCCTAATTACAGGCTTTGATATTAAGTGGTGTCTTGGAAATATTATTTTCGTCAAGAATCATTTAATGCGTGAGGATAACATTAGGATAGCGATTATACTATTATACTTCTCAGGATTGTTTACCTCCAACTACAGAAGATTGTTGTCACACCAGTATTCTATCCAGAAACATCTTTTGTATACAAGATGGTATTTGAATACTACACTATCAGATGCCAGTATAGAGTCCCATTCTCATGGTGACATCTGCACAGAACGCCTGACAAGCTCATCTAGAAGCCTCCTTGGACCTGTGTTCTGAACAGACTGTACTTTCTCCAGTGTTTTTTCGAAGGAAAAGGAGAGGTCTAGAACCCCACCCCACTAAGGAATGAGAGAGACAGGCTGGGAGTATGGATCCACCTGCCATTGCCATGTGGAAGCAATTCCAGAAGCCAGACCTTCCACCTTCTGCATCCCACAATGAATGGTCCATGCTCCCAGAGGGATAGAGAATAGGAAAGCTATCAGGGGAGGGGATGGGATACGGAGTTCTAGTGATGGGAATTGTGTGGAGTTGTACCCCTCTTATCCTATGGTTTATGTCAGTGTTTCCATTTTATAAATAAAAATAAGAAAAAAAGGAAAGGTCTGACAGAGCACAGTAAGACTTCTATCTTCTTTCCTAGACCATTTTAGCAGCAATTCAAGTGTGGAAAAGGAATCAAGACTTTACTGTATCTGTTAACATCAACAAACACTGTGGAATTGTTTATTAAATGTGAAATGCAAGCCTGGCTTTACTGTGAAACATACAGTCTGCTGCAGTAGACCCCAATTTTTCATTCCTCCCTATGCTTGAATATTTGCCATCTGACTCTGGAATCCTAACACTTGTTTTCTGTGTTCTCTGTGGAAAGTGAGAGAGAGAAAACCAAGCATGCTGATGGGGAGTAAGCCTAACCAAGTCTTGCTAATATCAGCCAGTAGCTGTACATACATGGCTTGTTGACACATGTATAACAGTAGCTGACTGATCTGGTGAACTCTCAGAAGGCTAGAAATGGACCTATCCTCTGACCCAGCACTTCCTCTCCTGGGGATATATCCTAAGGAACCAAATGCACCCATCCAAAAAGATTTGTGTAAACCTATGTTCATAGCAGCACAGTTTGTAATAGCCAAAACCTGTAAACAACTCAGGTGTCCAACAACAGATGAGTGCCTGAGCAAGTTGTGGTCTATATACACAATGAAATACTACTCAGCTATAAAAAATGGTGACTTCACTGTTTTCAGCTCATCTTGGATGGAGCTTGAAGAAATCATGTTAAGTGAAATAAGTCAGAAACAGAAGGATGAATATGGGGTGATCTCACTCTCAGGTAGAAGTTGAAAAACAAGATCAGAAGAGAAAACACTAAGTAGAACCTGGACTGGAGTTGATGTATTGCACCAAAGTAAAAGACCCTAGTGTTGGGGGGAGAGTACAGGTCCTGGAAAATGATGACAGAGGACCTAGTGGGAGTGGTATTGTTTTGTGGAAAACTGAGAAATGTTATGCATGTAGAAACTGTTGTCGACTGTAAAACATTAATGCCCCAGTAAAGGAAAAAACAAATCGAATAGGTGACTGCTACTTTAAACCCGAGAGTTCTAGGTTGATAGTATATACAGCTTTACTATAGTAATAGCTGACCATTGTAGAAGTTGATACAGAGAAGTGAGGAGCCACAGCAAGAAAACCCTGAAATGTCATTTTATTCCAGGCAGTATGCTACACGAAAACAATTCTAAAAGTTCAGAAAACGATCGGTTAACTATTCTAGAACACTAGAAAAATGTAACCTAGGAAGTAGTGAAACATTTACTGACATTATTGTTTGAATCTAAATATGTGGTCCTGTCCCTAGCAAAGATTTAGATGTATTGCAAGTAAATTGATGTAAATAAGTTTAAATCCTTTTCAGAGATATTTTAGAATATGGAAAGTTGAGAACTGCGAAGTTGCTAGGTGAAATTATTTGTCACCATATAGAAGATATGACCATTAGGATATCAGCTTTAGAAGAAGACCGGTTTAGAAATTGCCATTGCAGCGGCATTTTGTTACAGTTTCTTATTTAATTAATAATCATTGCTGCTCATGCCTCTAAAACATGTGAGTCAGCAGAAGAAAAGTAAAAAGGTATGAAGCAGTACCCTCACTGAACCATAATTCAACCCAAAAATCCACAATTGATTCTGGAAGGGAAAACTTGTGGAAAGCATTATGACATAGACTGGCAGAGTTGGTCTGAAAAATATGTATATGGAAAATGCACAGTTTTGTCAAGCACAGTTGTGTAGTAAGAAGCACCACCAGATAAAACTAAAAGAGATTATGTAAGTCCTTGTAAATTCATCTTGATCTTCTAAAAACACAAATAGTCAGTAGGTCATCAAATAAACAGGATGTGAAAGGTAACTATTGGATGGTTTCCCTCATGTGTGGTAGATAAGTAAATCAGGGAAACTGGTGAAAGTTTTAACTGTACTTTCTCTTAGACTGTGAAAACAGAACTATGGTGGTTGGGAAAAAAAGGTCACAAGAAGTTTGGCCGTGAGCACATTAACATACACATGCATATTGGTATGAAACTAAACCTCTGAAATCTTATAACTTTTTAAACCAATATTAAAGCACATCTAAAAGTCATATTTTTCAAACTTGTCTTCATATTTGCACAAAGATAATGGTGAAAATGGAATTCACTGCCAGACGACTGAATAGAGAACAATGATTTATTCTTACTCTTATATCTAATGTCTGGGTATATTTCCTGCCCCAAGGGATGCGACGTAGGATTTCAGTTTTGCTTCAGATCAGCTAACTCCCTTTCATCCTACTGCTTTTAGATGACTGATTTTTTTCTTATAGTTTTCCCAGCTCTATTTCATCATTATGTAACACCAAGTTGAATCTAGTTCATAGAACTTCAGATCAAAAGACACTGTATTTTTTTCTTTCTTTTTTTGGATTTTTATTTCTTAATATTTTTATGTATTTTTTTATTTAAGAAAGGATAAATTAACAAAACCATAGGGTAGGAGGGGTACAACTCCACACAATTCCCACCACCCAATCTCCATAACCCACCCCCTCCCCTGATAGCTTTCCAACTCTCTATCCCTCTGGGATCATGGACCCAGGGTCATTGTGGGTTGCAGAAGATGGAAGGTCTGGCTTCTGTAATTGCTTCCCCGCTGAACATGGGCATTGACTGGTTGGTCCATACTCCCAGTCTGCCTCTCTCTTTCCCTAGTAGGGTGGGTCTTTGGGGAAGCGGAGCTCCAGGACACATTGGTGGGGTCTTCAGTCTAGGGAAGCCAGGCCGGCATCATGATGACATCTGGAACCTGGTGACTGAAAAGAGAGTTAACGTACGAAGTCAAACAAATTGTTGAGCAATCATGGACCCAAAGCTTGGAATATTGGAGAGGAAGTGTTAGGGGGGTACTCACTGTAAACTCTAGTGTACTTCTGCTTTCAGTTATATATTTTGTACTAGTTTATGGATACGTGTGAACATATGCTCTCTCTCACAGAAACTGGTGTATATCTAGGTTTTGGGACTTTGTTAGAAAGTGAACCAGCTGGGATAGAATTAGAGTATACTATGAAAGGAAAGGTCTCACCCGAGTAATGAAGCTGAAGGGTTGCCATTCCACATGTGAAGTCTCTGGACACAGTCTGAAGTGAAACATGTTGAGGTGGCCATCGTTGCGTTGATTAGGTTGTGATCGGCAGATGCAATATTATTTGATATGGATTGGGAGACGCATACGGGAAAGTGGGCCCTATCCAATGGTTCCAGGACTGGGGGAAGTAGAGGCTCTATAGTGGAAATGTGAGACTCCTGCTGTCTTAGGGTTCAAAAAGACAATTGATAGTTAATGTTATCATCACATTATTTGGTAATTGGGTTAACTTTGAAAAGTCCTTTTGTTAGGGTTTTCTGTACAGTACCCAGTATCTTGTATATAGCTGTGCTATTGGTTGCTTCTGACCTACTTGGTCTAGGCTTTTGAGAGAGTCCGCCTATCAAATACACAGCCTATATATTAAAAAGATTCAGTCTGTGTTTTAAAAAACTTCGAGACATATAATTAATTTCCCCCTCTCATATTAATTAACTAGTGATTTATATGACTACATTTTACTAGGAGTGTACATAAACACCATTCCCACCACCAAAGGACTGTGACCCATCCCTCCCACCCACTTCCACCCCCCACTGGCCCAGGAAGCTGCATGTCTACCCCTCACCACAGGGTTTTTACTTTGGTGCCCTACTTACAATTTGGTCAGGTCTTGCTTTTAGTTTCCCTTTCAGATCTTCTTCCTCAACTTCTATTGATGAGTGGGATCATCCCATACTCATCTTTATCTTTCTGACTTAGCTCACTTAACATAATTCCTTCTAGCTCTGTCCAAGATGGGTCAGAGAAGGTGGGTTCATTGTTCTTGATAGTTGCTTAGTATTCCATTGTGTATATATACCACAGCTTTCTCAGCCACTCATCTGTTGTTGGACACCTGGGTTGCTTCCAGGTTTTAGCTATTATGAATTGTGCTCCTATGAACACAGGAGTACACACCTCTTTTTGGTTGGGTGTTATGGAGTCCTTGGGGTATAACCCCAGGAGAGGAATTACTGGATCATATGGAAGGTCCATGTCTAGCCTTCTGAGAGTTTTCCAGACTGCTTTCCACAGAGGCTGTACCAATTTACCTTCCCACCAGCAATGTAAAAGGGTTCCTTTGTGCCCACATCCTCTCCAGCATTTGTTGCTGCTGTCCTTTTTGATGTATGCCATTCTTACAGGAGTGAGGTGGTATCTTAGTGTTGTCTTAATTTGCATTTCTCTGACAATCAGTGACCTAGAGCAGTTTTTCATATGTTTGTTAGCCTTTTGGATCTCCTCTGAGGTGAATGTTTTGTTCATATCCCATGCCTATTTTTGGATGGGGTCATTTGCTTTTTTGATGCTAAGTTTGCTGAGCTCTTTATATATTTTGGTGATTAGTTTCTTGTCTGATGTATGGCATGTGAAGATCTTCTCCCATTCTGTGAGGGGTCTCTTTGTTTGTTTAATCGTTTCTTTGGCTGTGAAGAAGCTTTTCAATTTGATGTAGTCCCATTGGATTGTTTCTGCTTTAGTCTTCCTTGTAATTGGGTTTGATTCATCAAAGATGTCCTTGAGGTGTAGGTGGGAAAGTGTTTACCAATGTTTTCCTCTAAGTATTTGATTGTTTCTGATCTGACATCCAGGTCTTTGATCCATTTGGAGTTGATTTTTGTTTCTGGTGAGATAAAGTGGTTCAATTTCATTCTTTTGCATGTTACAACCCAGTTTTCCCGGCACCATTCATTGAAGAGAGCCTCCTTCTTCCATTTAATCCTTTGGGCCCCCTTCTCAAAGATTAGATGTCCATAGGTGTGGGGATTTATTTCTGGGCTTTCAATTCTGTTCCACTGGTCTGTGTGCTTATTTTTGTTCCAGTACCATGCTTTTTTGATGATGATGGCTTTATAATATAGTTTAAGGTCTGGGAGTGTGATGCCTCCATTTCTGTTTCTTTTCCTCAAGATGGTTTTGGCAATTCTAGGTGTTTTCAGGTTCCAGATAAATGATTGTAGTGTTTGTTCTATTCTCTTAAAGAAGCATGGTGGAACTTTGATGGGTATTGCATTAAATTTGTATATGGCTCTGTGGAAAATATTCATTTTGATGATATTTATTCTTCCAATCCATGAGCATGGGGTATCTTTCCATTTCTTGGTATCAGTTTCTATTTCCTTGAGTAGCGACTCACAGTTTTCAGTATACAAGTCTTTCACTTCTTTGGTTGACTTTATTCCTAGGTATTTGATTAATTTTGCTGAAACAGTAAATGGGAGTGATTTCTGGATGTCTTCTTCAGATTTAGTGTTTGCATAAAGAAATGCCACTGATTTTTGTACACTGTTTTTGTAGCCTGTTACCTTGCTATATTGCCTAATAACTTCCAGTAGTTTTCTGCTGTATTCTTTAGGTCTTTCTATGTATACTATCATGTCATCTGCAAATAGTGAGAGCTTGACTTCTTCCCTTCCAATCTGTATTCCTTTGATTTCTTTCTCTTGCCTGATTGCCATGGCAAGAACTTCCAATACTATGTTGAAGAGTAATGGCGACAGTGGACAGCCCTGTCTAGTCCCCAATCTGAGGGAGAATGCTTTCATATTCGGTCCATTGTTGGAGTATGTTGTTGGCTGTAGGTTTGCTATATATAGACTCCACTATCTTGAGGAATTAACCATCTATTCCCATTTTTTGTAGAGTTTTGAGCATGAATGGGTGTTGGATTTTGTCAAAGGTTTTCTCAACATCTATTGAGATAATCATGTGGTTTTTGGCTTTGCTTTTATTTATGTGGTGAATGACATTTATTGACTTACGGATATTGAACCAGCCTTGCATTCCTGGGATGAATCCCACTTGGTTGTGATGAACAATCTTTTTGATATGTTGCTGTATCCGTTTGGCCAAGATCTTGTTTAATATTTTGGCATCTATGTTCATCAGAGATATTGGTCTATAGTTTTCCTTTTTTGTTCTGTCAATATCAGCTGTTGGTAGCAGGATGATGTTGGCTTCATAGAAAGTGGAAGGGAGTATTCCTGTTTCTTCAATCTCATGGAATAGCTTAAGAAGTATGGGTATTAACTGTTTCCTGAAAGTCTTGTAGAATTCGTTTGTGAAGCCATCTGGTCCAGGACTTTTGTTGTTGGGGAGATTCTTAATAATGGTTTCAATTTCTTTGTCTGTAATTGGTGCATTTAGATTTTGTAGTTCTTCTTGGTTCAGTTTTGGAAGGGCATATGCTTCTAGGAATAATTCCGTTTCTTCCAGATTCTCTAGCTTGGTGGCATATAGTTCTTTATAGAAGTTTCGCAGGATTCTCTGGATTTCTGTGGTGTCAGTTGTGATATCTCCTCCATTGTTTACAATTCTATTAATTTGAGTCTTCTCTCTTTTTTGTTTGGTGATTCTGGCTAGGGGTTTGTCAATTTTGTTTACTCTTTCAAAGAACCAACATTTGGCTTCATTGATCTTTTGTATGGTTCTTTTATTTTCGATATTGTTTATTTCTGCTCGAACTTTAGTGATTTCTGACCTTCTGGTTGCTTTAGGGTTCTTTTGTTCCTCTTCCTCTAAGTCCTTGAGGTGTGCAGTTAGGTCGTTCATTTGAGCTTCTTCTTGGTGTTTATTATGTGATTGTATAGCTATAAGTTTCCCTCTCAGAACTGCTTTAGCTGTGTCCCAAATATTTTGATAGGTTGTGTCTTCATTTTCATTTGTTTCCAGGAGCATTTGAATTTCCTGCTTGAGTGAATCTCTGACCCAGTGGTTCTTAAGGAGTATGTTGTTTAGTTTCCAAATTCTGTGACTTTTAATAATTTTCTGTTTGTTGTTAAATGTTAGTTTTACTCCACTTTGGTCTGAGAAGATGCTTGGCATGATTTCAATGCTTTTGAATTTATTGATGCTGTCTTTGTGGCCTAACATGTGGTCTATCCTTGAGGATGTGTTATGTGGATTTGAAAAGAAGGTGTATTCCAGTTTTTTGGAGTGAAGGACTCTGAAAATGTCCAAGAGGTCTAGTCTGTCAATATCTTCATTTAATTCTCTTGTATCTTTGTTGGTTCTCTGCTTTTTTGATCTGTCTAAGTGTGAGAGTGGGGTATCGAAGTCTCCCACTATTATTGTATTACTATTGATGTATTTTTGAAATTCTTTCAGTACGTGTTTGACGTATTTAGATGGTCCCTCATTGGGTGCATAGATGTTAATAATTGTTAAGTCTTCTTGGCTGATTGATCCTCTAATCATTATGTAATGTCCTTTCCTATCTTTTATTACTTTATTTAATTTAAAATCTATCGTGTCTGAGATGAGAATGGCTGTTCCTGCCCTTTTTTGTGGACTGTTAGCCTGTATGACAGTTTTCCATCCTTTCACTTTAAGTCTGTGTTTATCTTGTTGTGACAGATGGGATTCTTGCAAGCAGCATATGGTTGGGTTATGTGTTCTGATGCATCCCCCCACTCTGTGCCTTTTGATGGGTGAGTTTAAGCCATTGACATTTAGTGATATTATGGATTTAATATAGTGCCCTTGTTCAAAGTAAATTTTTGTTTGCTCTGATATATTGCAATATTATAGTGATGTTCTTGTTTATAAGAGGTCTTTTAGAACCTGTTTCAGGGCCGGTTTGGTGACGGTTGCTTCCTTTAACTGTTGTTTCTCTATGAAGGTTTTGATCCCTCCATCTAGTTTGAATGAAAGCCTAACAAGATATATTATCCTTGGTTGAAACCCTTTTTCATTCAGGGCTCGATAGATATCTTGCCATTCTCTTCTGGTATTTATAGTTTGAGTGGAGAAGTCTGCAGATAATCTTATGGGTTTCCCCCTGTATGTGACTTTTTGTTTCTCTCTTGCAGCCTTTAGGATCCTTTCTTTATTCTTACTCCTTTTCATTGTGACTATGATGTGTCTTGGTGTCTTCAGGTCTGGGTTGATTCTGTTTGGAACTCTCTGGGCCCCTTGAATCTTGATGTCCTTTCTGTTATTCAGGTCTTGGAAGTTTTCTTCTATTATTTCTTCTAGAATGTTTCCTTCCCCTTCGTCTCTTTCTTCCTCGTTTCCAGAGGATGAGGTCAGAGCTCAAGCCACTAGCAGCTTCTCAGTCTGCCATCTTCCAGGAACCCTCTTCTTAATATTTTTATTGGAGGAGATTCATGGTTTATAGTGAATATAGTTGTTGGTGAAAGTGTAAAATTTCTCAGCTTTCCGCAAAGCACTCTCACGTCCAGGTCCTCTAACACCATGTATAAGGAACAGAGTACTCCACTTTGGTGCAATAAGCCAAACCCAGTCGAAGTTCTACTTTGTGTTTCCTCTTTATGTTCTTTATTATAAACTTCACTTTCCCCTGATATATTGACTAAATAGTGATTTATAAGATCACAGGTGAATAGGAGTATAGATAAACACCATTCACATCACCAAGGGTCTGTGACCCCACTTCTACTCTCCCACAGCGGACTTGAAAATCTACTTTTCCCCCCAGAATATTTTACTTTAGTGGAGTACTCTAAACCCATTCCAAATTCTCTTCTGTGTTTCTCTTTTTGTTCTTCTTTCTCAACGTCTGTCTATGAGTGAGATCATTCCATACTCTTCCTTCTCTTTCTGGCTTATCTCACTTAACGTGATTCCTTCAAGCTCTATCCAAAATGAGGCGAAGGAAGTGAATTCCTCATTCTTGATAACTGAATAGTATTTCATTATGTATGTAGACCACGACTTTCCCAGGCATTCATCTGTCATTGGGCACCTGGGTTCCTTCCAGCTTTTTGGTTATTACAGGTTGTGCTTCTATGAATATAGGCATACACACATCTTTTGGAAGAGTGTGTTTGATTCTTCAGGATATATCTCTCTAGGAGAGACATTTTCAGGTCATAGAACAGGTCTGTTTTAGCCTTCTAAAAGCTTTCCAGACTGGTCTCCAGAGGGTTTGAACCAATTTACATTCCCACCTGCAGTGCAGGAGTGTTCCTTGGCCCCCACAACCTTTCCATCATTTGTTGATATTGTCCTTTTTGATGTATGGTATTCTTACAGGAGTGAAATGACATCTCATTGTTGTCTTTATTTGGACTGGCATTTTTTCATATGTATATTTTACTCCTCCCCCTTTTCTGCCTCTAGGGTTATTGCTGGTGCTCCGTGCCTGCACTATGAAAATCCACTGCTCCTGGAGGCCATTTTTGTTGCCCTTGTTGTTTTTATTATTGTTATTGTTGTTATTGCTGTTATTGTTGTTGGATAGGACAGATAGAAATTGAGAGAGGTGGGGAAGACAGAAAGGAGGAGAGAAGGACAACTGCAGACCTGCTTTACCACCAGTGAAGTGACCTCCCTGCAGGTGGGGAGCTGGGGGGCTCGAACAGGGATCCTTATACTGGTTCATGTGCTTTGTGCCATGTGCACTTAACCTGCTGCACTACTTCCTGGCCCTTATTTATCCCCTTTGTATCTCTTCCTGTAGTGAGTGTTGTGTTCATATCCTCTCTCCATCTTTGGGTAGGTTCATTTGTTTTTTGTTGCTGAGTTTGGTGAACTTTTTATATATTTTTGTTACTAGCTTCTTGTCTGATGCATGACATATGAAGATCTTTTCCTATTCTCTAAGGAGTCTTTTTATTTTCATGGTGGCTTCTTTTGTAGTGAAGAAACTTTTCTTTTCTTTTTTCTTAATTACTTTTATTTATTTGATAGAGACAGCCAGAAATTGAGAGGAGGGGTGAGATAGATAGATAGATAGATAGAGAGAAACACCTGAAGCTATGCTTCAATATTTGTGAAAATTTCTTCCTGCAGTTGGGGACTGAGGACTTGAACCCACGTCCTTGTACCCTGTAACATGTACACTCCACCAGGTACACCACCACCCAGCCCCTGAGGAAGCTTTTCAATTTGATGTAGTCCAATTGGCTTATTTTTGTTTTGTTTTCCTTACTATTGGACTAGTGTCATTGAAAATACCTATAAAGCTTAGGTTGAAAAGAGTTCTGCCCATATTTTTCTCTAAGCACTAGATAGTTTCTGGTCTAATATCCAAGTCCCTGATCAATTTGAAGTTTATTTTTATGTGTGGTGAGGTGGTCTTGTTTCATTCTTCTGCACATTTCTACCCACCTTTCCCAACACCATTTGTTGAAGGGATTCTCCTTTTACCATTTAATAGTTTGGGCATTCTTGTTGTCAAAAATTATATGTACATACTTATTCAGTCTTATTTTCTGGCCTATCAATTCTATTCCACTAGTCAGTGTGTCTGTTTTTGTCCTGGTATCTAGGAAGTTTTGATGACAATGACCCTATGATTTAAGATCTGGAAATGGGATAATTCTAGTTCTATTCTTTTTACTCAAGGTTGCTTGGGGGAATTTCAGGTATTTTCTGGCTCTAGATGAACATTTATAGTTTTTGTCCTATTTTTTACTAAAAGTTTGGTGGGACCTTGATGAATTGAATTTGTATATGACTCTGGGTAGAATAGTCGTTTTGATGATATTACTTCTTCTAATCCTTGAACATGGGATATCTTTCCACTTCTCTATTTTTTTCTATATCCTTGAATAGTGACTCATAGTTTTCAATGTACAAGTCTTTCACCTCTTTCATTGAGTTTATTCTTGGATATGTTACCATTTTGCGGCTAGAGTGAATTGGAGTGATTTCTGATTATTTTTGCTGCTATAATGTACAGGACTTAGGGTTTGCATAAAGAAATGCCACTGACTTGTATATTAATTTTTGTGGCCTGACATCTTACTATATCCCTTGATAATTTCCAGGAGGTTCCTGCTAGATTCTCTAGGACTTTCTATGTATAATATCACATCATCTGCAAATAGTGACCGTTTAACAGCTTCTCTCTGAATTGTCAGTGGTACTTTTGCTCTGGAGGGTGGCACCCTGTGCTGAAGTGAAGGGTGTGAGGAGCTGCTGCACAGGCAAGGGGACTCCTGGGCTCAAATAGTAGAAGAAAAAACAACCCCACCTGAAGGGGGAAAGCTTCGTGCGTGGTGACGCAGTGCTGCAGGTGTCTCTCTGTTTCTTTTCCTCTCTATCTCTCAATCTCCTCTCAATTTTTCCCTGTATATATTAAATAAATAAATAAATAATAGAAAGAAAAGAAAAAGCAAAACAAATCAAAAGTAATACTACTACAGTAGAAGGAACACAGATAGAGAAGGAAGAAATGAACTAATGGAACAGGTATGCACTCTCAAAGGGGGATAAAAAGACAAATGGGAAACACAAAGCAATCAAGGAAAAAGAAAAGAGAAAGAAAGAAAGAAAGAAAGAAAGAAAGAAAGAAAGAAAGAAAGAAAGAAAGAAAGAAAGGGAGTTGGGCGGTAGCTCAAGTGCATGTGGCGCAAAGCCCAAGGACCGGCATAAGGATCCCAGTTCGAGCCCCTGGCTCCCCACCTGCAGGGGAGTCGCTTCACAGGCGGTGAAGCAGGTCTGCAGGTGTCTGTCTTTCTCTCCCCCCTCTCTGTCTTCCCCTCCTCTCTCCATTTCTCTCTGCCCTATCCAACAATGACGACAATAATAACAACAACAACAATAACTACAACAACAATGAAAAACAATAAGGGCAACAAAAGGGAAAAATAAATAAATATTTTTTAAAAAGAAAGAAAGAAAGGAAGGATGAAATAAAGGAAAAAAGAAAGGGAGGGAGGGAGGGAGGAAGGAAGGAAGGAAAGGAAGGAAGGAAGGAAAGGAAGGAAGGAAGGGCAAGTATGACTATACACATTGGTGGTAGAGGCAAGCAAAGCACCGACTAGGGGCACAGTTCCATAGAGGAAGCTTCAGTTTGCCGCAGCGCCTTTGTTTGCATGTCTGGCTTCAAGTGTTGAGTGGGTGGGTCTCTGGGCCTGCTTGAGGGTGTGGATCTGGTCTCACTCTCTAGGCTGCCATCTTGAGCAAGCTCACACAAGGGAGTTAGGTGCCCTTATGTTTGTGTCCTGGGCACTGCTGATTTTTTTTCTTCTTTTTTTAAAATTTAATTTTGTTAGTTATGTAATGATGATTGACAAGTTTGTGGGATAAGAGGGGTACAGTCCAATACAGTTCCCACCACCAGAGTTCTGTATCCCCTCCCCTCCATTGGGAGGGTCCCTATTCTTTATCCCTCTGGGAGCATGGACCAAGGATCTTTATGGGGAGCAGAAGGTGGAAGGTCTGGCTTCTGTAACTGCTTCCCCACTGAACATGGGCATTGACAGGTGGATCCATACTCCCAGCCTGCCTCTCTCGTTCCCTAGCGGGGCAGGGCTCTGGGGAAGCAGGGCCCCAGGACTCACATTGGTGTGGTTGTCTGCCCAGGGAATTCTAGTTGGCATCATGTTAGCATTTGGAACCTGGTGGCTGAAAAAAGAGTTAACATATAAAGCCAAACAAATTGTTGACTAATCATGAACCTCAAGACTGGAATAGTTCGGATGAAGAGTTGGAGAGTTTCTGTTTTGTAGATAGTAATCCTATTTTAGTTATATTCCAAAGAGCCCATAACTATGCTAGCTTTTTTTTTTTTTTTTTTTCCTGAGCCTGACATCTGATATGCAGGTGGATCCAAGTTATTGTCTGTGGAGATAATGTCATGGCTGGAACAAAGACCAGAAAACTGGATCAGGGAAGAGAGTAGCTCCCAAATATGGGAAAGATGTATAAATATTGTTGACTGTAAAGCTCATCAATTTGATCTGATCTGGGGCCCATATTCAGCTTAGGAGCCTATGTGACCTCTGCATCCCTGTAGATCTGAGCTCACATTCTGTGGTCATGAGTAGGAACGCTCCAAGCTGCCCCAATTTCAGGACCCATCTTCCTCAGGTGTAGCATAGAGTATGTTGTCCAGCCTCCCTTTAGAGGATGGAACATTCTCTACCATTGTTGATCCAGGTTGAGGACAAGGTCCTACGGGGGCCCAAAAAGGGGTCTTTTGTGTTTTTCCTGATAGAGATGACCAGTAACAATGGAGAGAGGGATCTATTTGAGGTCTAAGCCCATCATGTCTGTTTGGGAATCTCAGAACTCCCCAAATAGGGCCCTAGCTGGTGGGATGGCCTGATAGTGACTAAAGAGTCATCATTAAAGTCTGCCCATCTCTTGCACTTACTCAGCTTTTGCATTCCTTGCTTTAAGGTTTAAAACTATTGTGAACTTTTGATTTCAGGTATATATTTTCCCCTAATTTAAGGACACATGTGAACATATGCTCTATCTCATGGGACATGGTCTATATCTAGGTTTTGGGATTTTATTAGGAAGTGAACCTCCTGGAATGGATTTAGATAATCCTATGAAAGGAAAGGTCTCACATGAGTAATGAGGCTGAAGAGTTGGCATTCCATGCGTGAAGTCTCTGGACACAGTCTGAAATGAAGCATACCAACATGGTACTCATTGCATTGATTTTACTGGGATAAGCAGAAGTGATATCATTTAGTATGAGTTGAGAGAAGCATGCAGAAAAGTGACCCAACTCTATAGGTTCCAGGATTGCAGGAAATATAGGTTTTATTGAGGAAGCAGGAGGTTCCTACTGTCTTAGGGTATAAGAAAACAATGGATAGTTACTGCTGTAGTCAAAATATTTGGTAATTCAGTTAACTTTGAAAATCCCTTTGTTAGGATTTGCTGTTTCATACACAACATATGCTCACTGAACTGAGTGTGAAACCCATCCCCTTAAATTTGCTTTTAGTGTAGTTTCACTATTAATAAAACTGTAGACTGAGAGAATGTTCTATATATTTTTTAATAGCATGATCTACATCTGCACTTATGCTGGAGACCTGAAAATTTCAAGTCTATATTCTGGCTATTAAATTGTTGCTATTACTTATATATAAGAACTTATGACTAAATGGTATAGATAATAAAATCACTTGAATCATATCCTAGCTTTTGAAATGCTTTAAGAATATATCTAAATGTTCAACAGCTATGTTTCTAAACATACACAGTAGCTTTTTTTTTCTTTTCTATCCAGGGTTATTGCTGGTGCCTGCACTATGAATCCACTGCTCCTGGAGGCCATTTTTCCCCCTTTGGTTGCCCTTGTTGTAGCCTCGTTGTGGTTATTATTATTGCCATTGTTGATGTTGTTTGTTGTTGGATAGGACAGAGATAAATGAAGAGAGGAGTGGAAGACAGAGGGGGAGAGTAAGATAGGCACCTCCAGACCTACTTCACTGCCTGTGAAGCGACTCCCCTGCAGGTGGGGAGCGGGGGCTCGAACCGGGATCCTTACGCCAGTCCCTGCGCTTTGTGCCACATGCATGCGCTTAACCCACTGCACCACCGCCTGACCCCCACATACACAGTAGTTTTATAATATTCTGTTTATTTTGACTATTTCTATGTTTTGGAAATCATTTTGCCACCATATTTTGTACAGCACAATGCCACAATAGCAACTGTAATTCCTAGTAATCACTCTATTGTGATGATTATGGCAGTGATTTTTAGTCAGCCTTTCAGAAGTATGTCGTTAGATTCAAACTGGCCTGTTCCATACTTTTACCACAATCACAAAAACACTCAAGAATTGGGGAGATTAGTTGAATCTTGATTGAAAGGGTTTGTATAACCAATCTTGAATATAAATAATAAGAACACATGGGGATTAACTTTTTCATGCTGATCAAGGACTTACAGTTGTATCTGTTACTAAAATAAGTAAAAGTGAATTTTAGTTGTTTAGTATTAGTGAACATTTATGACCAGCACCCGATTTGTGGCTTTGTTGCTAAGACTCACATTCAACAGTTTAGAAGTGGTGAGTGTTAGAATGCCTGCTATCACATAGTGGCAAAAAGAAGCCTTGAATTTCTGAAAATTAAGAAGAGATGAGGCAACTGGGCTTTTTCCAAATCCTCTCTTGCATCTTTCAATAGAAGGAGACATTCACTGGCTGGTAAAGGCTCATATTCCATAAGTGTGTTTATAGGGTAGGGACTTGACAGATGCAGAAGGACTAGTGCCTTGTGGGCAATTGTCATGTTTCATCTTACGGAGTTTCATCAGATATTAGTTATCAGTCACTTCTCAGAAGCAGCAAGTTTTTTTTCTAGTTTATTTATTGATGGATTAATGGTTCACAGTTAACAGTAAAAGACAATAAGTTTGTACATGCAGAAAATTTCCACATAGCAATTTACCTCCCACTAGGTCCTCCTCTGCCATCATGTCCCAGGACCTGACAATCCGCCACCTGCCAGAGTCTTTTACTTTGGTGCAAGACACCAAGTCCAGTCCAAGTTCAGAAGCAGCAAGTTCATCCCTCTAGAATAATTGTATTCTTTGGCTCACCTGCTGTTTTTCTCAGTCTTAGGTAGCCATGGCAATAATCTGTAATCTTGGGTTTTCACAGAATTTTGTGGTAGATGTGATATAGAACTATACCACTGTTATAATCTTGTAAGCCATTACTAACCACTGTTAGAAGATAGTACAATCAAATGAAACCTGCCTCTATCTCTTCATCTCTTCCTTTAACTCCTTATCAATATTTTGTAAGAGCAAAAGCTTTTTGGTCAGTTTTTTTAAATAGTGAAGCTCACAGTACCTAGAAAATGTAATATAATAAAATCCACCTCAAAGAGATCAGAGTATACCACCTATTAAGATATTGTTTTTTACTTTCGTTTGTTCTCACACAAGGCTACTGGTATTTATATCTATATATGTGTTTACAAGGGTGGGTGGGGGAGACAGCATAATCATTATACAAAGCTACTTTCCTCACTGAGGCTCAAAGGTCTTTGGATCAATCCTCCCCATGCTACCATAAGCTAGAGCTAATCAGTGCTCTGGCAAAAATAAATAAATGAAAATAATTTTTTTTATTTAAGAAAGGATTAATTAACAAAACCATAGGGTAGGAGGGATACAACTCCACACAATTCCCACCACCCAATCTCCATATCCCACCCCCTCCCCTGATAGCTTTCCCATTCTCTATCTCTCTGGGAGCATGGACCCAGGGTCATTGAGGGTTGCAGAAGGTAGAAGGTCTGGCTTCTGTAATTGCTTCCCCGCTGAACATGGGCGTTGACTGGTCGGTCCATACTCCCAGTCTGCCTCTCTCTTTCCCTAGTAGGGTATGTCTCTGGGGAAGCTGAGCTCCAGGACAGGTGGGGTCTTCAAGCCTGGCCAGCATCCTGGTGGCATCTGGAACCTGGTGATTGAAAAGAGAGTTAACATACGAAGCCAAACAAATTGTTGAGCAATCATAGACCCAAAACTTGGAATAGTGGAGAGGAAGTGTTAGGGAGTTACTCACTGCAAACTCTAGTGTACTTCTGCTTTCAGGTATATATTTTGCAGTAGTTTATGGATACGTGTGCACATAAGCTCTCTCTCACAGAAACTGGTGTATATCTAGGTTTTGGGACTTTGTTAGAAAGTGAACCACCTGAGATGAAATTAGAGTGTACTATAAAAGGAAAGGTCTCACCTGAGTAATGAAGCTGAAGGGTTGTCATTCCACACGTGAAGTCTCTGGACACAGTCTGAAGTGAAGCATGTTGAGGTGGCAATTGTTGGGTTGGTTAGGTTGTGATCGGCAGATGCAATATTATTAGATATGGATTGGGAGAGGCATACGGAAAAGTGGGCCCTATCCAAGGGTTCCAGGATTGGGGGAAGTAGGGGCTCTATAGTGGAGATGTGAGGTTCCTGCTGTCTTAGGGTTCAAAAAGACATTCGATAGTTAATGTTATCATCACATTATTTGGTAATTGGGTTAACTTTGAAAAGTCCTTTTGTTATGGTTTGCTGTACAGTACCCAGTATCTTGTATATAGCTGTGCTATTGGATGCTTCTAATCTACTTGGTCTAGGCTTTTGAGAGAGTCCGCCTATCAATTACACAGCCTATATATTAAAAAGTTTCAGTTTGTGTTTTGAAAAACTTTGAGACATACAATTGATTTTCCCCCTCTCATATTAATTAACTAGTGATTTATATGTCTACATTTGCTAGGAGTGTACATAAACACCAGTCCCACCACCAAAAGACTGTGACCCATCCCTCCCACCCACTCCCACCCCCCACTGGCCCAGGAAGCTGCATGTCTACCCCTTACCACAGGGTATTTACTTTGGTGCCCTACTTACAATTTGGTCAGGTCCTGCTTTTAGTTTCCCTTTCAGATCTTCTTCCTCAACTTCTGTTGATCATCCCATACTCATCTTTATCTTTCTGACTTAGCTCACTTAACATAATTCCTTCTACCTCTGTCCAAGATGGGTCAGAGAAGGTGAGTTCATTGTTCTTGATAGCTGCATAGTATTCCATTGTTTATATATACCACAGCTTTCTCAGCCACTCATCTGTTGTTGGGCACCTGGGTTGCTTCCAGGTTTTAGCTATTATGAATGGTGCTGCTATGAACATAGGACTACACACCTCTTTTTGGTTGTGTGTTATGGAGTCCTTGGGGTATAACCCCAGGAGAGGAATTACTGGATCATATGGAAGGTCCAAGTCTAGCCTTCTGAGAGTTTTCCAGACTGCTCTCCACAGATGCTGGAACAATTTACCTTCCCACCAGCAATGTAAAAGGGTTCCTTTGTACCCACATCCTCTCCAGCATTTGTTGCTGCTGTCCTTTTTGATGTATGCTATTCTTACAGGAATGAGGTGGTATCTTAGTGTTGTCTTAAGTTGCATTTCTCTGACAATCAGTGACCTAGAGCAGTTTTTCATATGTTTGTTAGCCTTTTGGATCTCCTCTGAGGTGAATGTTTTGTTCATATACTCTGCCCATTTTTGGATGGGGTCATTTGCTTTTTTGATGCTAAGTTTGCAGAGCTCTTTATATATTTTGGTGATTAGTTTCTTGTCTGATGTATGGCATGTGAAGATATTCTCCCATTCTGAGAGGGGTCTCTCTGTTTGTTTAATAGTTTCTTTGGCTGTGAAGAAGCTTTTCAATTTGATGTAGTCCCATTGGATTGTTTCTGCTTTAGTCTTCCTTGTAATTGGGTTTGATTCATCAAAGATGTCCTTGAGGTGTAGGTGGGAAAGTGTTTACCAATGTTTTCCTCTAAGTATTTGATTGTTTCTGATCTGACATCCAGGTCTTTGATCCATTTGGAGTTGATTTTTGTTTCTGGTGAGATAAAGTGGTTCAATTTCATTCTTTTGCATGTTACAACCCAGTTTTCCCGGCACCATTCATTGAAGAGAGCCTCCTTCTTCCATTTAATCCTTTGGGCCCCCTTCTCAAAGATTAGATGTCCATAGGTATGGGGATTTATTTCTGGGCTTTCAATTCTGTTCCACTGGTCTGTGTGCTTATTTTTGTTCCAGTACCATGCTTTTTTGATGATGATGGCTTTATAATATAGTTTAAGGTCTGGGAGTGTGATGCCTCCATTTCTGTTTCTTTTCCTCAAGATGGTTTTGGCAATTCTAGGTGTTTTCAGGTTCCAGATAAATGATTGTAGTGTTTGTTCTATTCTCTTAAAGAAGCATGGTGGAACTTTGATGGGTATTGCATTAAATTTGTATATGGCTCTGTGGAAAATATTCATTTTGATGATATTTATTCTTCCAATCCATGAGCATGGGGTATCTTTCCATTTCTTGGTATCAGTTTCTATTTCCTTGAGTAGCGACTCACAGTTTTCAGTATACAAGTCTTTCACTTCTTTGGTTGACTTTATTCCTAGGTATTTGATTAATTTTGCTGAAACAGTAAATGGGAGTGATTTCTGGATGTCTTCTTCAGATTTAGTGTTTGCATAAAGAAATGCCACTGATTTTTGTACACTGTTTTTGTAGCCTGTTACCTTGCTATATTGCCTAATAACTTCCAGTAGTTTTCTGCTGTATTCTTTAGGTCTTTCTATGTATACTATCATATCATCTGCAAATAGTGAGAGCTTGACTTCTTCCCTTCCAATCTGTATTCCTTTGATTTCTTTCTCTTGCCTGATTGCCATGGCAAGAACTTCCAATACTATGTTGAAGAGTAATGGCGACAGTGGACAGCCCTGTCTAGTCCCCAATCTGAGGGAGAATGCTTTCATATTCGGTCCATTGTTGGAGTATGTTGTTGGCTGTAGGTTTGCTATATATAGACTCCACTATCTTGAGGAATTAACCATCTATTCCATTTTTTGTAGAGTTTTGAGCATGAATGGGTGTTGGATTTTGTCAAAGGTTTTCTCAACATCTATTGAGATAATCATGTGGTTTTTGGCTTTGCTTTTATTTATGTGGTGAATGACATTGATTGACTTACGGATATTGAACCAGCCTTGCATTCCTGGGATGAATCCCACTTGGTCGTGATGAACAATCTTTTTGATATGTTGCTGTATCCGTTTGGCCAAGATCTTGTTTAATATTTTGGCATCTATGTTCATCAGAGATATTGGTCTGTAGTTTTCCTTTTTTGTTCTGTCAATATCAGCTTTTGGTATCAGGGTGATGTTGGCTTCATAGAAGGTGGAAGGGAGTATTCCTGTTTCTTCAATCTTATGGAAAAGCTTAAGAAGTATGGGTACTGTTTCCTGAAAGTTTTGTAGAATTCGTTTGTGAAGCCATCTGGTCCAGGACTTTTGTTGTTGGGGAGATTCTTAATAACGGTTTTAATTTCTTTGTCTGTGATTGGTGCATTTAGGTTTTGTAGTTCTTCTTGGTTCAGTTTTGGAAGGGCATATGTTTCTAGGAATTGTTCCATTTCTTCCAGATTCTCTAGCCTGGTGGAGTATAGTTCTTTATAGAAGTTTCGCAGGATTCTCTGGATTTCTGTTGTGTCAGTTGTGATATCTCCTGCATCGTTTACAATTCTATTAATTTGAGTCTTCTCTCTTTTTTGTTTGGTGAGTCTGGCTAGGGGTTTGTCAATTTTGTTTAATCTTTCAAAGAACCAACATTTGGCTTCATTGATCTTTTGTATGGTTCTTTCATTTCGATGTTGTTTATTTCTGCTCTAACTTTAGTGATTTCTGTCCTTATGGATGCTTTAGCGTTCCTTTGTTCCTCTTCCTCTAAGTCCTTGTGGTGTGCAGTAAGGTCATTCATTTGAGCTTCTTCTAGGTGTTTGATATGCGATTGTATGGCTATAAGTTTCCCTCTCAGAATGGCTTTAGCTGTGTCCCAAATATTTTGATTGGTTGTGTCTTCATTTTCATTAGTTTCCAGGAACATTTGAATTTCCTGCTTGAGTGAGTGTCTGACCCAGTGGTTCTTAAGGAGTATATTGTTTAGTTTCCAAGTTCTGTGACTTTTAATAATTTTCTGTTTGTTGTTAAATGTTAGTTTTACTCCACTGTGATCTGAGAAGATACTTGGGATGATTTCAATGCTCTTGAATATATTGATGCTGTCTTTGTGGCCTAACATGTGGTCTATCCTTGAGGATGTGTTATGTGGATTTGAAAAGAAGGTGTATTCCAGTTTTTTGGGGTGAAGGACTCTGAAAATGTCCAAGAGTTCTAGTCTGTCAATCTCTTCATTCAATTCTCTTGTATATTTATTGGTTCTCTGCTTTGTTTATCTGTCTAAGTGTGAGAGTGGGGTATTGAAGTCTCCCACTATTATTGTATTACTATTGATGTATTTTTGAAATTCTTTCAGTAGGTGCTGAATGTATTTAGATGGTCCCTCTTTGGGTGCATAGATGTTAATAATTGTTAAGTCTTCTTGGCTGATTGATCCTCTAATCATTATGTAATGTCCTTGCCTATCTTTTATTTATTTAATTTAAAATCTATCGTGTCTGAGATGAGAATGGCTGTTCTGCCCTTTTTTGTGGTCCGTTAGCCTGTATGACAGTTTTCCATCCTTTCACTTTAAGTCTGTGTTTATCTTGTTGTGACAGATGGGATTCTTGCAAGCAGCATATGGTTGGGTTATGTTTTCTGATGCATCCCCCCACTCTGTGCCTTTTGATGGGTGAGTTTAAGCCATTGACATTTATTGATATTATGGATTTAATGTATTGTAGTGCCATTGTTCAAAAAAAAATTTGTTTGCTCTGATATATTGCAATATTATAATGATGTTCTTGTTTATAAGAGGTCTTTTAGAACCTCTTTCAGGGCCGGCTTGGTGATGGTTGCCTCCTTTAACTGTTGTTTATCTAAGAAACAACAGTTTCTTAGTTGATCCCTCCATCTAGTTTGAATGAAAGTCTAGCAGGATATATTATCCTTGGTTGAAACCCTTTTTCATTCAGGGCTCAATAGATACCTTGCCATTCTCTTTTGGCTTTTAGAGTTTGAGTGGAGAAGTCTGCAGATAATCTTATGGGTTTTCCCTTGTATGTGACTTTTTGTTTCTCTCTTGCAGCCTTTAGGATACTTTCTTTATCCTTACTTCTTCTCATTGTGACTATGATGTGTCTTGGTGTCTTCATGTCTGGGTTGATTCTGTTTGGTACTCTCTGGGCCTCTTGAATCTTGATGTCCTTTCTGTTATTCAGGTCTTGGAAGTTTTCTTCTATTATTTCCTCTAGAATGTTTCCTCCCCCTTCCTCTCTTTCTTCCTCTGGCAGGCCAATTATACGAATGTTACTTCTTTTGAGATCATCCTATATGTCTCTGTTGTTGTTTTCAGTGTCTCTCAATCTCTTTTTAAGCTCTTTCACCTCTTTCTTCATTTTCTCTAGCTCATCCTCTGTCTGAGTAATTCTGTTTTCTGCTTCTGTTAGTCTGCTTTCCCTTGCTTCATCTTCTTTCTTCATTACAGCTATTTCAGCTTTCAGTTCTCTAATTGCCTCAAGATAATCAGTATTTTCCTTGGGGGTCTCAACTGTCGTATCCCTAATACTGCCATTCCTTTCCTCCAATGTTGTTTTCATTTCTGTGATGAATAAGTTTATTATTGCTTGCATACTTTTCTTATTTATGGTTACTTCTGGCTGATTTGTAATTTCTTCTGGGCTCTTGTCTTTATTCATTGGAGTAGCAGTTTTATTTGTTTTTGATCTACCCATTCTTTTGATTTATGTGTTTCTTTTTTTTATGCTCCTGTTCCTCTGTTGTTGTGTCTTGAGTATAAGTAACACCGTACTAAATACCTTTATGACAATTGCACTTAACAACCTCAGGAATTACAGTAGCAACTGAAGCAAGTATTGAAGTAGTTTGATCGTTACCAGTTAGCCAAACAATTTTTCCAGTCCGTGAATAAATAGTAACCAAATCCCAGTGAAGAAAGAGAAAAGAAAGGATAGCAAGAATAGACAGTTATGCAAATCTACTATCCACTGTATATTTTAGGGGTAACAGGAGGGGAAAGGGAACTAGAGCAGAGATACACACAGAGAGAGCCCACTCTGAGTCAGATTTCTTCCCCAAAATAATTCAGAAATTCAGAAAGGCAAAGAAGAAGGAAGAAGTGTATGACAAGATTAACAAAAGAGAGAGAGAGAGAGACAAGAGAGAGAAAAGGGAAATTATAAGAAAAAGAGCTGTAATTAAAGAGCAGTGAAAGGAAATTCCCAAATGTGTATCAGTGAATTAAAAAAAGCACACTGTTTGGTGGTGTGGGGGCTGGGGACTGTGACTTTGGAAGCTGTAGGATTAAGGAAGAAGGGATGACAAGAATGAGAAAAAGAAAAAAAAAGATAGAGAGAGAGAAAAAAAGATAAGAAAAAGAACAGTCATAAAAGGGCAGTGAAAGGAAATGGTTTCTTTTTAATGTATTTATTTTTAATTATTTAATTAGCTATGCGGGGTGAGTTGAGGGGTGGTTGGCTACTTAGAAAGAAAAAAGGCCAGAGGTTTCAGAAGGGTATAGACTTAGAATTAATGATACTCCCTGGTGGGACAGGAATGGGTAAAGAAAAGGACTGGTTATGGGGGGGGGGGGGCGGGAAGGAGGTATGCTTGAAAATTAAAAGGAAGAAAAAAATTTTTTTTTCCTTTTTTTTTTTCCCCTTTTTTCCCTACTCTAATTCTTAACCCAAATTAAGTTATAGTCACCTCCTTGGTGTCGCCACTAGGACCCCTTATTGGCTGGCCTGCTAAAGGCAGAAAATCCTACCGTTTCCAGGAGATGTGGTCAGAGCTCAGCCACTAGCAGCTTCTCAGTCCGCCATCTTCCGGGAAACCCCTGAAAATAAATTTTTAAAAGTATGCTGTTCAGGAGTTGGGTGGTAGCGCAGAGGGTTAAGCTCATGTGCCACGAAGCGCAAGGACCCACACAAGGATCCTGGTTTGAGCCCCCTGGCTCCCCACCTGCAGGGGAGTCACTTCACAGGTGGTGAAGCAGGTCTGCAGGTGTCTTTCTCTCCCCCTCTCTGTCTTCCTCTCCTCTCTCCATTTCTCTTTGTCCCATCTAACAATGACATGAATAACAACAACAACAATAAAAAACAACAAGGGCAACAAAAAGGAAAATAAATTAAAAGAAAAAAGTATGCTGTTCCTATTTTGATACATCATTCCGCTTAACTATGGTGGTTATTTCCTTTTCCTGTTCCTTTGACCTATCACTGCTGTTTACGGAAGTATTTATGTTGCCATTATCACAGTTTCAGCATATGGAACATATAAATCATTTCACTCTTTCTTGTGCTTTCCTTGACAACGCTTCCCTCAAGGGTGGGAAAATGAGATGAAAAATCCTTAGCTTAACAACTGTCAACTCTTAAGCAATTAGTCAACCAGAAACTTCTATGGAGTCTTACATCTGTGGGGTAAGATGAGTGGCTTTTGGAGATGTAATGTAGTGTTACATAAATTTCCCAGTCTGATTATTCTGTATTTAAGGAAACCAGTTGGAAACAACTGAGTAGGCAGCAAAATATGTGATGTTTTAATAACATTTAGGTTAATTAATAAGGTCGAACCAGTCAGCAGAAGTTGTGAATTTAAAAGCATTTAATAAGATTAGACTTTTCAATATCATTTGGTGCATTAATTCAAATATGCAAATTTCCACAGCCCAGAGGCTCATACATGAAAATAATAATAATAATAATGACAGATAGATTTAAATTAAATTTTGAAAGGCATTAAAATAAAAAAAATGCATCACAACTTGAAATTAGAGTTAGCAGTTCAGACCCACTACTATATGGGGCTATGATCAGGTGTCAGGTACATTCGTAACAAGTGATATGTTCAAAATTATCACTGTTTTCCAAGTATTGGTTTGAATCTTGTGTATAGTTTCTCCAGGAAGTTGATGGAAATACTAGAAAATCTTTATTTTCTAAGTTTTAATTTATTTATTTATTCACGAGAAAGATAGCAGTAAAGAGAGAAAGAACCAGGCATCATTCTGGCACATGTGCTGCCAGCGATTGAGCTCAGGACCTCATGCTTGAGCCAATTTTTTTTTTTTTTTTTTTTGCCTTCAGGGTTATAGCTGGGCTCAGTGCCTGCACCATGAATGCACTGCTCCTGGAGGCCATTTTCCCCTCTTTGGTTGCCCTTGTTGTTGTAGCCTTGTTGTGGTTATTATTGTTGTTGTTGATGTCGTTCGTTGTTGGATAGGACAGAGAAAAATGGAGAGAGGAGGGGAAGACAGAGAGGGGGAGAGAAAGACAGACACCTGCAGACCTGCTTCACCGCCTGTGAAGCGACTCCCCTGCAGGTGGGGAGTCGGGGGCTCGAACCGAGATGCTTACGCTGGTCCTTGCACTTTGCGCCATGTGCGCTTAACCCGCTTTGCTACCGCCTGACCCTGGAGAGACAGACTCTTTATGCACAATGCCATCACTCGGACCACTAGAATTTTTATTTTCAAATTATTATTATTGTTATTTTTTACATAGAGACCAAGGACACAGGGAGGAATGAAAGAGGATGAAAGAGACCACAGCATGGAAGCTTCCTTCTGTGTACGGGGAACCAGGTTGGAACAAGGATCACCCATATGGCAAGGCAGCATACTGCCCAAAAGAGTTATTTTGGCGGCCCCCAAACATCTGTGTTTAATAGATTACAAATAGCTTAGTCGGGGGCTGGGCATGAGGCACATGGCGTGAGGCACAAAGATCCATCTAACCATCCAGGTTCGAGCCCCCGGCTCTCCACCTGCAGGGGAGTCGCTTCACAAGCAGTGGAGCAGGTCTGCAGTTGTCTGTCTTTCTTTCCCCCCTCTGTCTTCCCCTCCTCTCTGATTTATCTCTGTCCTATCAAACAAGGACATCAATAACTACAACAATGAAACAACAAGGGCAACAAAAGGGAATAAATAAATATTAAAAAATAAGTAAATAACAGCAACACAAATGGAAAAGATGGCCTCCAGGAGTAGTGGATTCACAGTGCAGGCACTGAGCCCCAGCGATAAACTTGCAAGCAAAAAAAAAAAAATAGCATAGCTTTCTATAAATTGTGATTTAGGGCTCTTACTCTGTAAATTGGTTTGCTATTTCTGACACATCCTGAAAAAAAAAAAGGCCTGTTGAGTTTTGCTGTCTAGAGTAGTGTATTCATGATTTGAATTCAGGACATCATGGGAATTATGGAAAGCAGAACGTGAATTGTTGCTCTGATGAATCGAGATCATTGAAATAATCATGAAACGTGTATTATTTCCCCGCAGGGCACTTCAAAATGCAGTATTTGGTCTACTGATGTACTGGAATGCATTTTTGGTCCTGTAGTTAGTAAATTAAAAACTAAAATGAGATTTAAAAATGTGTGTTGATACTACTTTATAAATTAAAATCATTATCATTTGATAACAGTTCATCCTTCCTCAGCCACAGCTCTGATATTTCAGAGAACAGCAGATGTTGCCTTTCCTACTGTTCCATTAATATATCTAGTCATTTTTTCCACTATTCTCTCCCTAGGGCAGAGAATAAAGGCATATTTTCTTCTGTTCTTCTTAAGCAAACCTACTTGCTCCCTGAAGCACAAGATTTAATTATCCTTATTGCATTATATTTGCTTGAATAGCTACAGAAGTTATTAATGGGCATAACATTTTCTGATCATTTTCATGAAATTCAGCTATGATATTTATGCTGGTTTAATTACCTTTAGCAAATTAATTGGGCTAGCAGTAAGAATGAAATATTTGTAACCAAACTTAACGTATTTGATATGTTACAGTATGGCTAATGGGCATTTTTTGGGTGCAGAGATCACATGTGTCTTTATGTGCTTGCAAAAAAAAAAAATGGTGACCAACTATACTAAATAACTGTTTATGAGAACATCAGTCAGGAAAGAACCCTGCAGCTGAAGTCAGTGCCTGATCAACCACGAAATGACCACGTGGTCTTATGAAGTAGATTACTGTCTCTGTGTCTCCATTTTGTTATGTTTAAGATGTTTAAAGAGGAAATAAAGACAAGTCCTCAAATTCCCTATGTTGCAGGGTTATTTGGGGTTAAATAGCTTCACATACATAAATCACAGAGCATAGTATCTGCTCAGATACATAAATGTGAGTTACCATCTTTGCTGTAATTATTAGATATACTTTTGTTTTTGTCCCCTTGGATTATCACTAGAGTTCAGTGCTAGCATGGCTTCACTATTCCAGTTTGCCGTTTTTCCCCCTTTTTTTCTTTTTGATAGAGGATGAGATAGAGACAGAGATAGGTGGGGGGGAAGAGTGACGGGGGAGGGGAGAAGGAGGAAAAACATCTGCAGCACTGCCCTGACACACATGAAGCGTCCCCTGTGACCCTGGCCCTCCCATTCTACTAGGTGAGTCACCAGCTAGCCCCAGTAGGCGAACTTTGAACAGATCATGATTTGTGCTCAGACACTTTGACACCTAGAGAGAAATATAATGCATTTAAAAATCATACAAGAATTTTGTATGAACCAACAGGCTGGTAGAGGACGTTCGTTACATATTATAAGTGAACCAAAATAATGAGCAAGGGAAGAGTACCATTCTGTGGAGAATTAAATAGGCTTCTGGACAACTACTATTTCAATGAGAAAAGCAAAGGTAAAATAAAAAGTACACAAAGTTGAATGAAAGCAACATCAACAACAGAAGTTACTCATCAGATTAGTGAAATGAACAAGGTGATACAAAGTGGGGAAGATAGCCATACCTCAGGAAGCAGAAAATGTCCGGGCTGAGTGGTGGTACCCTAGCACATAGGTTACAATGCTCACGCACTCAGGTCCCAGTCCCCAGCTCTTGCAAGTGGTAAAGTGGCACTGCAGGTCTCTCTCTCTCCCCCTTCTTTCCCTCCCCCTCCCCTCCCCTCCCCTCCCCTCCCCACCCCTCCCCTCCCATCCCCCTCCCCTCCCTCCTCCCTCTCCCTCACTCTCCCTCCCCCTCCCACCTCTCCCTCTACCTCTCCTTCTCAATTTGTGACTATCTCTATCCATCACGTAAATAAAGATTAAAACATTTTAAAAAGCATTACAAATACTATAAGTTTTCACCTGAAGATAATAGTAAGCATTTTAGAATAATTAACCAGAGATATAAAATTCAAGCCTCAAATTAAAGAAACCGCTATGCCTAGAAACTCAGAGTGCCTTTGTACTAAACCAAGCTACCTGGTCCAGCCTTCATTTATCTCCTGCTATGGCCTTAGAGGGAACTGAAATTAGAATATGCACCTTCACCAAGGTTGCAGAGTGAGAGATGAAGACGAAAAATCCTTAGTCGCCGCCGTACACATCATCAATGAGTATTGTGAAAATTAGATTAAGGAAGCAATAGCACCCCCAGAGAAAAAGAATAAAATGCTTAGGAATAAAGCGGTCAAAATTGTAAGATTTGTGAGATGAAATGGACGAAATGCCACTAAACATGAAGATCTCAGATTCTGTGCTTACGCCTTAGAGTATCTACATGCCTGTGCGTCTGTGTCTGCCTGTGTCTGTGTCTGCCTGTGTCTGTGTCTGCCTGTGTCTGTGTCTGTATGTGTCTGTCTGTGTCTGTGTCAGTGTCTGTCTGTGTCTATGTCAGTGTCTGTGTCAGTGTCTGTGTCAGTGTCTGCGTCTGTGTCAGTGTCTGTGTCAGTGTCTGTGCCTGTGTCTGTGTCAGTGTCTGCGTCTGTGTCTGTGTCTGCGTCTGCGTCTGCATCTGCGTCAGTGTCAGTGTCAGTGTCAGTGTCTGCGTCTGCGTCTGCGTCTGTGTCTATCTGTGTCTGTAACTGTGACTGTGTCTGTGTCTGTGTTTGTGTCTGCGTCTGCGTCAGTGTCAGGGTCTGTGTCTGTGTCTGTGTCTATCTGTGTCTGTGTCTGCATCAGTGTCTGTGTCTGTCTGTGCCTGTGTCAGTGTCTGTCTGTGTCTGTCTGTGTCTGTGTCTGCGTCTGCGTCTGCGTCTGCGTCAGTGTCTGTGTCTCTCTGTGTCTGTGTCTGTGTCAGCGTCAGCGTCTGTCTGTCTGTGTCTGTGTCTGTCTGTGTCTGTGTGTGTCTGCATCTGCGTCAGCATCAGCATCTGTGTCTGCGTCTGCGTCAGCGTCAGCGTCTGTGTCTGTGTCTGTCTGTGTCTGTCTGTGTCTGTCTGTGTCAGTGTCTGCCTGTGTCTGTGTCTGTGTCAGTGTCTGTGTCTGTGACTGTGTCTGTGTCTGTGTCAGTGTCAGTGTCAGTGTCAGTGTCAGTGTCAGTGTCTGTGTTGTCTGTGTCTGTGCACTAGGGATCATAAAAGGAAGGGGCCTTCAGTTTCTGTGGATCTTGACATAAATAGACTGTTTATCCTAGTGGCTGAAAAGAGAGTTAACATACAAAGCCAAACTAATTGTTGAACCATTATGGACCTAAAGGCTGGAATAGTGCAGATGAAGTGTTGGGGGCAGGTACTCAGTGCTGACTCTTGTGTACTTCTGCTTTCAGGTACAGAGCCCCACCCTACTAGGGAAAGAGAGAGGCAGACTGGGAGTATGGATCCACCAGTCAACGCCCATGTTCAGTGGGGAAGCAATTCCAGAAGCCAGACCTTCCACCTTCTGCATCCCACAATGACCCTGAGTCCATACTCCCAGAGGGATAAAGAATAGGGAAGCTACCAGGGGAGGGGATGGGATATGGAGTTCTGGTGGTGGGAATTGTGTGGAGTTGTACCCCTCCTATCCTACGGTTTTGTTAATGTCTCCTTTTTTAAATAAATAAGTTAATTAAAAAAATAAAAATTAAATAAAACATATACTGTTTATCTGTCCTTCCTCCTTCTCCTCTTCTTCTTCTTCTTTTTTCCTGAATAGGCCCTATCTTCTTTTGTAATAGGTGATTACTTTAATTTAGGTATTGAAGTAATTGTGTAATTCAGGAAAAGAGTGGGGGCTCTAAAGATATATTGGAGTGTAGGTAAGGATATTGTAGAACGAAGCAAAAACTTTGTATTAAAGAATCATGAGGATAGTGACATACAGTGTTAAACTAAGTTCCAGAATGAAATCAAAAAGCATCTAGTGGTTTTGAACATGAAATGTGTTGCTAGCCTCTGAATATGGCTTCAGAAGAATTTTAGAATAGGAAAAGGAGTCTACTGCTTGCTATACTACCCTGAACACGCCCGATCTCCTGTGATCTTGGAGGCTAAGCAGGGTGGGGCCTGGTGAGTACTTGGATGGGAGAACAGGAAAAGGTAGATGTTGACAGGTACATGTCAGTTGAGACAGAGACCTTTCAGAAAACTTCCTTTTAGGTGATAAGACTGACCTCTACATTTGATTTTAAAAGGTTGAAGAGAAATTGTAACTGCAAGTCAGTCATAGCATGAAATATCACTACCTACTTGTTTTAAGAAACCTTAAGCTTTGAGTTTAATGTGAAGTGTCTGGGTTGATAATGGTCCCAGTTGCCTGGGAATAGCAAAATCAGAACTTCCCTGAAGAATCCCCTTTCCACACAGACTGAAAATAATTTGCTTAATGAATGTTCCAGAAAACATGAAGCTTCTCATAGGAAATGAGATCCCTCATAAGAAAAAAAATATATATGTGAGAAAGATCAAACTGAAACAGGTTCAGAAACAAGGTCTTCAGTTTAGAAATATGGTAACATGAAATCCTAAATTTATCAGTTGTGCTGTTTGATGTAAGCAAGTGATGCTTATTCATTTTCTGTGGTGCTGAGTAACCTACTATATTCAGAGCAATACAAAACAATGTTACTTATTATTTAGAATTCTTGTGGGCCAGGAATCAAGTCATGAATTCAAAAACATTCATATCAAGATGTTGACCAGAACTGGGTTCTTTTGGGAAACCTAATGCATTTGCTTTCACGTTCACTCAGAACTTACAGAAATAATTTTGTTTTGATGTTATATAATTGAAGGTTCTAACTTCTTAACGATCTGTGTCTAGAGGTTGTTCTCATTGTCTTACCAACGTGGGTCTCCTAATATAGTTACTTATTTTCTCAAGTCAATATTTTAAGGCATAAATATCACTTCCACTCAAGGGCATAATTATCAGGAAATAAAGGGGGGGGTCATAAAAGTCTGCCTACCATATGTAAAATTTAATTGTAGGGGGCCAGGTGGTAAGCCAGGTTAAGCGCACATAGTACGAAGCACAAGGAACCAGCATAAGGATCCTGGTTCGAGCTCCCAGCTCCCCACCTGCAGGGAGGTCACTCATAAGCAGTGAAGCAGTTCTGCAGACGTCTATCTTTCTCTCCCCCTCTCTGCTTTTTTCTCAATTTCTCTCTGTCCTTCCCCAAAACAACAGCAGCAGCAACAATAACAACAGCAACAACAACAGGAAAAAAAATGTAATGCAGAAATTTATAGTATGAAACTCATAAATTTAAATGAAAGCTAAAACTTTTCTTCTTCCTTACTCAATTTCTTCTAATCAATAGTAGTCTAAGTGCCCAGGTTTTTGTTTGCTGGCACCACATAGGAACACCACGCACAAGAATTTCTGTAGGTTTTTCTTCTCTAACTCTCTCATTCACTCTGCCCCTTTCTGTACCTACCTTAAAAAAGAAAAAGAGCCAGCAAGTAGCAGTATAACCGTACAAGTAGTAAACCCCAATGAACTAAAAAGAAAAAAAAAGTTTCTTCTTGAGCCTTCTGAAAATAAAGTGCTCTGCTCTACAGTCCCCCAAGTGGATATTAAAATGGACATTAGTAGAGATTATAAACTGAAGTATGTTTCTTGAAATTCTCATGTTGAAACTCTAATGTCCACTGTTATAGTATTGGGACTGAGGTCTGTGAGGAGGTGATTAAGATTAGGTGGGTTTAGAAATAAGGATTGAATCTGATGGGACCAGTGACCTTATGAGAAGAGACACCAAGGAGACATAAACACAGACAAAAGTATAGATGAAAAGCCAGTGAAAAACTAACAATCAAGAAGAAGTGTCTCACTAGACACTGATCCTGACAACACTTTGATCTTGAGCTTGAAGCCTCTGGGGTTGTGATAAAAGTCTGTTGTTTACACCTCCTTGTGTCTGGTTATCATATCATGGCAGCCACAGGAAACTATTACACTGGGTGATAGGAACTATGGAGATATTTATTACAACTTTCATTTTACTAACTATCTGGAGACACTCATTGAAACATGACAAAGAAAAAGATGAAACGCATGAACACAGTGTCAAGGAAAAATAACACAGTAGAAAACAGTAAGACTGTTAATAAAGAGAAGAAAGTGTGGCCGGGTGATGCAGTTAAGACTTCCGCAGAACTAGGGCAGGGATATAGCATGACGGCGGTGCATAGGACTTACGTGTGAGGAGTCCCAAGACGGATAACCTTTCAGCACCGATCACTAAAGTAGAGCAATACTTGGTCCAGACCAAACAAAGAAGCAGAGAATTCTGTAGAATTAGTAACAACCTTTTAAGAACTTGAAAAATGTTGAGATTCCACCCACTTGCAGGTTGACAAATGAGTCTACAAGAGTTTTATAGAATGTGACAGAAATTACAAGAATCGTGGGTCATAGAAAGAAACTTCATCACTCATGGAATAGTAGAAAGCTTGAATTTCATGTGTTCTTAAGTTTGTGTTGTCCAAAACTGACCAGGTATGATGCAGAGGAAAATCCAGGAGGATGGTATACTTAGTGGGAATGCATGAAAAGTGAGTGCACGATTTTAATGATAGCATCACATGTTTCCGTGGAGGGACACCTTATTTCAACTCTACACATCAGAAAACATTTGACCTGAAAGAAGGGAGTCTCACTATTTCAGGACTGCTTCCTATCCAGACACTTTAAAAAGATAATCTACCCAAACAGCCTATATCTCTTTTCAAAATGCATGGAGGTATATGAGTAGCCCATGGAGAAAAACTGTCCAATTCTGATGAGTAGCAAGAGCAAGTAGCTGACCTCTCAAATGGGGAGGAGGAATCAATGAACCACAATTGTCCATGAGAAAAATCACTCTTAACTTCAAACAGGGTAACAGTCTTCCTCTTTCCCAAACAAAACAAGAAATAATACAGTTAGTTCCCAAGATGACTTCACTAGATAATCTTCCAAAGGATATGTACTAGTTAGGTAGAGGGACAGATTACCTTTTTTTTAAAAAAATTTTTTATTATCTTTATTTATTGGATAGAGACAGCCAGAAATCAAGAGGAGGGGATGATAGAGAGGGAGAGAGACAGAGAGACACCTGCAGCCCTGCTTCACCACTTGTAAAGCTTTCCCCCTGCGGGTGGGGACCGGGGGCTTGAACCCGGGTCCTTGCACATTGTAATATGTGTGCTCAACCAGGTGCACCACCACCCGCCCCGGGACAAATTATCTTAACTGGAGGATGTGAGGTACGCAGAGTCATGCTGAGAAAAAAGTGTCAGAGTATGAGTCCACACTAATAATAAGTGACACATTATCTGTCAGTTAACTCAAGATAGTGTTCAAACGCATAGGTCTGGGAGCATAATGGGGTGTAGGTAAAAAGGTCAACTTTGATTGTAGAGTTTGATGAATTTAAAATGAATGTTACATTTTCTATGAAAATTATAAAAAATATGTGTTTTTCAGAGTAGAGAAAAATAAAAGGACAATTATTAAATGTGCTCATTACTGGGTGTAATCTGAATTTAAAAACTAAAATAAAAAATGAAACAGCTTTTTCCAAAGGGAAAAAAAAAGCACATAAAACACTTTTTTAAAAATATGTGTTTATCTTTTTTTTAATTGGGGCACTGAAAGGGCTCTGTCAAGATTGCTGATAACAATAACTGGGGAAAATATAGTTTCTCGATTTGTTTTAGAGTTTACAAGGGACAGGCTATATCTTAGAAACCCATTATTAAAATAATTTATTTTAAAATTATTTTTTATGTTTCTGTTTATGCTCATCACACTAGGTGAACTGATTGATAACTGATATATCAATTATTTTTTCTAGATGGTTTCCAGTCCATTCGTTTATACACTTATTAAACGTTATGTAGTGTTTTTAAATATTTTCTTTTTTCTTAAATCAACATTTAACTTTTAAAAATCTTATTTATTAATGTATTTATTTTTGGACAGAGGCAGAGAAATTGAGAGAAGTGGAGGAAAAGGAGAGGGGAAAGAGACAGAGAGACAGCTGCAGCCCAGCTTCAGCACTCATGAAGCTTTCCCCCTGCAGAAGGGTCCCTGGGGCTTGAACCTGGGTCCTTGTGCACTGTAATGTGTGTGCTTCACCATGTGCGCCAGTGCCTGCCCTTACTCTTCAGTATTTTTAATGAATTATTTTAGCATCTTAGGGAATCAACTTGAAGATAATGTCAGCATTTAAATTTTCCACATTATGTAATTAAAAAAAATAATTATTTATTCTCTTTTGTTGCCCTTGTTTTATTGTTGTAGTTATTATTGTTGTTATTGATGCCGGCCTTCTTGGATAGGACAGAGAGAAATGGAGAGAGGAGGGGAAGACATAGAGGGAGAGAAAGACAGACACCTGCAGACCTGCTTCACTGCCTGTGAAGTGACCGCCCTGCAGGTGGGGAGCCGGGGCCTTGAACTGGGATCCTTACGCTGGTCCTTGCACTTTGTGCCACGTGCGCTTAACCCACTGCGCTAGCACCCAACTCCCATATTATGTAATTTTTATATTGATATTTTTTGAAGAAAAAAGGAAGCATGCTCTTTAAGTGGAAATCTATAAAAGTGTGTATTAAATTAAGAGATAACTAATTAGTGTAATTTGAGTAATTTTAGTCATAATAGTAGGAGCTATTAAGTCACATGTGTTATAAAATTGTAAAATAGAAAATATATTGATGTGGGAATAACTGTGCAAGTTCTCCTGATTTTGACAGGAAGTATCAGTATGTTTTAAAAATATGAAAAAAGGAAAATGGAGGACAAATCAGACATTCACATTTCCCATTGCTATATATAATATATTTTAACTGACTATGTAGCCGGTATATCTAATAGATTTATTCCAAACACTGATAGCATTCTTTATGACAGCCTATAATTATGGCCTTCCCAGGTTAGAAATTAGAGAAAATGTATGCCTTCTAAATTACAAATGTAAAAAGACTCTTAAAAATAGGAAGAATACAAATATAGAAAATGCTCTTAATTTCATAATATAACAAGACTTATTTCTGTCTAATTTAATGTGCGCTCCTCAGTGCTTGGCATGACTCATCTGAATGCTCCCTGGTGACTGAATCCTCTTACCTTATATGGGTACCGTCATAAAAATTTAAGAAGTAAACTTGAAAAAGGTCATAGTATTGACAGAAGTCCCTGACCTTTAATTTATGACACATGGTGACATCAGAGGGCTACGTTAATGATGGAATAGAGATTGCTTCAAAGGTTTGATTTATTGGGCTGAAAGAAAAAAAAAAACTGTTCTCTCAAAAGTCAGTGCAGATGCAGGCATTACATAATTTCACACAGCAGTGTCTCTCTGACCCATCTTCTAACTAATCATACCTTGAATGAAACTAACGTGCTGACAGGGGTACCAAGTGATGGGTTTTGGTGACAGGGTAAAATGAATAGCTCACACGTATGTAATGATGCCTCAAGGCCATTTTCTGCCATTGGGAAAAAAAAACACAACAACTCTATTCTGATAGGAACTTGACTGCAATTAACATATAAATTCAGAAGTAATGTCAGTTTCTCTGTGTGAGCTGTGCTACGATACTATAAACTTTTAGGGAACCTGGGACGTTAAGCGGAGAAAAACTGCCCCGAAAACAGCTGGAGACTGACATTTTGAAAAATGACTTTCAAAGGTTTCTTTAGAATCTAAGGATGCACATCAAAACTCTGCTGATTCCATCTCACACCCTGGAGAATGGCCAACATCAGCAAAACACCAAATGACAGATATTACAGGGGCTGTGGAGGAAAAAGGGTTCTTCTCCACTGTTGGTGGGAATACAGACCTGGGGCAGTCCTTAAATAAAGTCCTTAAATAAAACGCAGAATACAAGCCTCTTGGGCATTTACCCAAGGGACATGCACACACTTGTCCAAAGGGACATATATACCCCTGTATTCCTAGTGGTATTTTTCAAAGAATAGAAGCAGCCTACGTGCTTATTGACAGATTGACTGGCTAAAGAAGCGATAGGATGGATATTCCATGGAACGTTACTCAACCATCAAAAAATGGGTAGAACTCAGGGCCATTATGCTTAGGAAAATAAATGAGGAGATGAAAGACAGCTACCAGACGGTTTTGCTCATTTTTGGAAGCTGGAGAACAGATGCATATAAATTTGCAGTAAAACAAACACTGGTCTGGGAGGTGGCACAGTGGACAAAGCACTGGTCTCTCAGTCAGGAGGTCCTGAGTTCAGACCCTATCAACTCATGTACCAGAGTGATACTCTGCTTCTCTTTCTTTCTCTCTCTCTCCTTCTCTAATAAGTAATCTTTAAATTAAGATAAACAAAAACAGAGCAAGCAAACTGTTTTTAAGACTTGTGAAAACTCTGGTGGTTATATTTGGGAGGTGGGAGGGTAGAGACACAAGACTTTGGTGGTGAGTGTGGGGTGAACTATATCCTGCAATCTTGTAATCCACTATCATCACAAAAACTAAAAAATAGGAAATCCTCACTAGATATTTAAATTAAAGGGGGCGGGGCGAACTAGAGTTCCCATGCGATGGCACTTAATAAAATAATAAAAAAGGACCAGAGAGATCAGCTAAGGCCAAACATTTTGAAAATTATTAACTAAAAGACCTGTTTGAAACACTTTAACAGTGGAAAGAAATTAATGTCTTTTCTCTCTTGATTTTTGTCTATATCATTTTGTACCATGTGATTGTATTGTAACATGTTTGTTTTTTATTTATTTATTCAGGGTTATCACTGGGGCTCGTGCCAGCACTACAAATTCACTGCTCTTGGTGGCCATTTTTTCCCATTTTATTGGATAGGGCAGAAATAAACTGGTTTACAGCCAACAGTAAAATGCAATAGTTTGTATATGTGTAACATTTCTCAATTTTCCACGTAACAATTCAACCCCCACTAAGCCCTCCTCCACCATCATGTTCCTGGTGGCCAATTTCTTTTCCTTTTTTTTTTTTTTTTATCTTTCTCCTATTCCTGTTCCTATTCCTCCTCTTCCTTTTTCCCTTCTTCACCCTTCATCTCCTGCTCTCCATCTGCTCCTCTTCCCCATCTCCTCCTTTTGATGATAGAGAAAAGAGGAATTGAGAAGGAAGGGGAAGATAGAGGAGGTGATACAAAGAGAGACACCTGTAGCCCGGCTCCACCACTCATGAAACTTCCACTCTGCAGGTGGGGACCCGGGATTTGATCCTGGCTCCTTGCAGGTTGAAATGTGTGTGCTAAATGTGGTTAATGACTGCCCGACCCCAGTATGTAAGTTTGATTACCCATAAATGCACATTCAAATATAGATGATTACTTCTAGAATGAAATTAAGTTGTCCTTCTAGTCATTGAACAATAAGCCAACTTCCTTCTGTCAGTTTTCTGCAGTTAAAAACATTGCTGAAATCTGAAACAGAAAATGTAAGGAAACTTATATTTGGTGTTCAAAATATCTTTGTTTTATAATTACTTAGCAATATTTAATATTTTTATGATCTCCTTACATACTTTGTCTTAAAAAGAAAACTGGCTTGTTTGTGTCTTATCAATAAAAAGGATGAAGAAAATGTGATAAAAAAATAGCATTAAGAACCACATCATCGGGAGTCGGGTGGTGGCGCAGCAGGTTAAGTGCACGTGGCGCAAAGCACAGGGACCGGCATAAGGATCTTGATTTGCGCCCGGCTCCCCACCTGCAGGGGAGTCGCTTCACAGGCTGTGAAACAGGTCTGCAGGTGGTCTGTCTTTCTCTCCCCCTCTCTGCCTTCCCCTCCTCTCTCCATTTCTCTCTTTCCCATCTAACAACGACGACAACAATAATAACTGAAACAATAAGAAAAGCAAAGGCAACAAAAGGGAAAATAAATAAAATTAAAAAAGAACCACATAATCTCTAGACAGTCAATATTATTATTATTATTATTATTAATTATTGCCACCAAGATTATTGCTGGGACTCTGTCTACACTAGGAATCCACTGCTCGTGGTGGTCATTTTTCCTTTTTTTTTTCTTTCTATTTTATTGGATAGGACAGAGAAAAGTTGTGAGGGGAGAGGAGGATAGAGAGAAAGATATAAACCTGCAGACCTGCGTCACTGCTTCTAGTGCCCCCCCCCCCCGCAGGTGGGCATGAGAGGCTCAAACCTAGGTCCTTGCACATGGCAGGCAACATGTGCATTCAACCAGATGCACCACCGCCTGACCCCCAAGAGTCAGTGTGTTTAAATGGATGGTGGACCCCAGAATTCCTTGGGGAAATTGTTTTTTTTTAATCTTTGACATGCCTATTACCATAATTGATGTTAATAATATAAATGTTATGGGTAATAAAAACTGAAATGGACATGTTGTATGAGGATGTATACACTTTTGGCTAAGAGTAGAATTATTGTGTTTAATATCTGTGTTTTTTTTTTTTTTTTTTTTTTGTCTCCAGAGTTATCACCGGGCTCAGTATCTGCACTACGAATCCACTGCTCATGGAGGCTATTTTCCCCCATTTGTTGCCCTTGTTTATCACTGTCGTTGTTGTTGGATAGGATGGAGCGAAATGGAGGGGGGGGGAAGACAGAGAGGGGGAGAGAAAGACAGACACCTGCAGACCTGCTTCACCGCTTGTGAAGCGACCCCTCTGTAGGTGGGGAGCCAGGGGCTCAAGCCGTGATCCTTAGGCTTCACACCACTTGCGTTTAAAATGCTTTGCTACTGCCTGCACCCCCAAATACCTGTTTTAACCATTGGTGCCAGAGGCTTATGCATTCTTGAATGTATTTCTTTTTATATCCCTTTGCGAGTTTTGTGCTTTTCTGTGCTGCTACTCAGAAAGCATGTGTCTTGCAGTCCTTTGAACTGTGACCATTTGTGTAGCCTTTGAGTTGAGTGGGTGGGGAACAAAGTATTCTGTGATCCAAATCAGTGTCAGTCCTCCAGTGAGTCTGTAGCCATGAGGACTTTTTCCTAGATCCTCACTGTAGATCTGGATGAGGAGCTCCTGAATTCAGGAAAATTGCGTGTGAGTGCTGCTTCTGGACCCCTCAGTGACAGTCTTTCACTTTGACTAGAGCGCTCTGCATGCACAGCGCCTTGTCATGACTCCCAGAAAATGTTTCTACGAGTTGCTGCTTCTAACTATTTGTACTCAGGGACAGCAGATCAGAACTGTGACTCTCCAAACTCACCTTCCTCTCTGGATTGCTGGGTGACATTTTACAGGGAACCTTCAGTTCTATAGTAGGCTTAAGACATGTTAGTAATTTTCAGTTCATCTGGGGTTTAATTTCTTAAAATATTTGTTTATTTTTTTGGGTAGATGCAGCCAGAAATCTAGAGGGAAGGGGAGAGATAGAGAGGGAGAGAGACAGAGAGACGCCTGTAGCCCTGCTTTATCACTTGAAGAGCTTCCCTCTACAGGTGGGGACCAGGGCTTGGAACCCAGGTCCTTGAGCGCTGAAATATGTGCGCTCGACTAGGTGAGCCTCCACCTGGCCTCATCTGGCCTTTTTCCTTATCGAACAGGAGAGTGATGGCATTGGTGCTCATCATAGTAACTGAAATTGTACTTTCCTCTATGCCTCTCTGTATATTTTTAAGTAAGTTTAAATGTATATGCATCACCAGACCAATTTCAGTTCTAGATAATCTGAACAAGAGCAAATATACTGTAGCATATATATTGCATTATTTTAGAACACGCTTCTGCTAAGATTTGAATGGAATTGTCAATCATCGTGTTAAAAGGTGCAAGTCTATCCGATGAATGTTTTATAATCACCCACAGGCATAATGTACATGTAAAATACTAAATTCTTCTTGGGGCAAGGTGGTAACACAACTGGTTAAACCCACCTCTTACATGTGCACTGACCTGGGCTCAGGCCCCCGTCCCCGCGTACAGGGGGAAGCTTTGCGAGTGGGGAAGCAGTGCGATCTCTTTGAATTATGACTTAGATCGTGGATATATTTTGAAAACGACTTCCGTTCACTCTGATTAGAAAAGTCTAACTGGGAAGAGCACAGTAAGTTGGGTGTGCTGGGGGGAAGTAGACGATGATGCCTGCCATGCTGCATATGTACGGCACTTTCCATGGAAAGCCAAGAAACAGAAACCTCTTGCACAGACCGATACTTCATCATGTTCAGACTTGGCAAGGAGAGTCTCCCCAAAGAGCCAAAAAGTGTCTTGTTTGCCCAGTTCTAGAATTATGTTTGACTGTTGCTATTTCTCAAAGTCACATCTTAATTTGATTTCTTGGCTTCACTGGAAATTACTTGATGCATCCCAGCATTGTTTGCAATCTTAATGGTGATATTTTTTTCCCCCAGAATAAGTAGACTGGAGAGGACTTTTAAACTACAGTTTAAAAGTAAAAGTGCATGACAAAGACAAAAAGTATGGAGTCAGACAGCCAACAAATTTGAACTCAGACTGTGATCGATATAGTTGTAGTTTATGCTGCTCCGTAGAGGTTTATATCTACATCATTCAGTCTTTAGTATTGCTTTAATAAATTTAGTTAAAAGGGGCCGGGCAGTGGCGCAGCGGGTTAAGTGCACATGGTGCGAAGCACAAGGACCTGTGGAAGAATCCTGTGTTTGAGCCCCCGGCTCCCCACCTGCAGGGGAGTCGCTTCACAGGCAGTGAGGCAGGTCTGCAGTTGTCTGTCTTTCTCTCCCCCTCTCTGTATTCCCTTCCTCTCTTGATTTCTCTCTGTCCTATCCAACAACAATGGCATCATCAACAACAACAACAATAAGGGCAACACAGATAGGAAAAATGGCCTCCAGGAGCAGTGGATTTGGAGTGCAGGCATTGAGCCCCATCAGTGACCCCAAAGGCTAAGTGAGGAAATAAATAAATTTGCAAAAAATAAATCATTAATGGAAATGAAAGCAGAAGCAGGATAGAACAGGTTATTTTTACTTGAATAGAACGTGACTCGACTAAATGAGCCCAGATATCAAAGTTTCTTGTAGGCCATCTACAGGAAGGGAGGGATTTATCCTGAGAGGGCAGTGAGAGGAAACAGAATGCAGTGTGAGAACACGAAAAATCATCTGCATGTTAAAGTTTCAGTGGGAGATACACAGTCACTAAAAGTTAGAAATGAAACACATATTGCAGTGTTGAAGACACAACTTTATAATAGAATCTAAATTCTACAAATAGCTGCCTCTCACCCCAGCTCTGGAAGCAGTAAAGTAGTTTATCCAGACAATGAGCAAACAATGTTTAACAGTAAAAACTAAGAGGATTGTGAGAGTCATTTCAGAGATAAAATTAATATTAGTTAGGAACCAATTAAAATAGAGGTGAGGAAAATCAAAGAAACTAAATTTAAAAAGAGATCATTTGGAGTCTCCCATCTGGATAGTAGCTAGGGTTGAGCCTATCAAAAGCTTCACTGGGCTGAATGTCCAAGATGGTTAGTCACATATCTAACAGTCGTGTCTAGACATTGACTGGAACACGTGTCACATACACAGGCTTGTAGGTGTGGCTACAAATTCTTAAATAAACATAGTTGAGCTTAGTGAAGATATTCCAGTGTTAGAAAGTAGGACTACATGCCTGAAAGACAAGGTCCTAGGTTAAAACCCTGTCTCAGCCAAATGCCAGAGCCACACTGGTCTTTCTCTCAATTAAACAAACAAATCGGAGAGAGAGAGGGGGAGAGAGGAGGGAGAGAGAGAGAGAGAGAATCCTGAGTTCTGAATGAAAATGTCCTAAATATTTTAAAGAAAGGAAAAATGAAAGATTCTAGATTAGTCAAACTAGTCTACCACTCAAATTCCAAGTGGTAGAGAAATAGAAAACCAGAGTTCCCTATTCTATCCCGTCCCCTCCCCTGACAGCTTTCCTAGTCTTTATCCCTCTGGGAGTATGGACCCAGGATCATTATGGGGTGCAGAAGGTGGAAGGTCTGGCTTCTGTTATTGCTTCTCCACTAGATATGGGCATTGGCAAGTCAATCGATACTCTCAGTTTTTCTCTCTTTCCTTGGGGCAGGGCTCTGGAAAGGTGGGATTCTAGGACACATTGATGAGATTGTCTGCCCAGGGAAGTCAGGTTGGCATCATGCAACTTGGTGGCTAAAAGAACGTTAAGATACAGAGCAGAACAAATTGCTAAATAATCAGGAACCTAAAGGCAAGAATATAACAGATGAGATTTGGGATTTCCATTTTGAAAAAAAAAATAGTAGGTTTATGCTAGGTGTATTCCAAGGAGCCCATGACTTTACTAGTTTTTGCCTGAGCCCAACAATGAATCAATAAAAGAAACTAGAAGAAATTCCAAGTAAGCTAGAAAAAAACTATGAAATTAGGAAAATATCCAAACACTAATTGATGAATTAATCACAGAAGTGAGGGTTTAAGTGTTGGCATATCTCAGCACATTCATCAATTTTCATATTTGCATTTCTCATGTGAAGTGTTTTCTTTTATCTTTGGTTACTATTCTAGTGCAAATAAGTTAAAAGAATCATAGATATATTCTAGGTCAGTTCAAAGTCAATGTGAAAATATGTTATACTCACTATAACATAATAAATGTGAAGACACAAGCTATCAGAATATTTGGGACACTGGTCAAGCTGTATTAAGAGGACATTTTTATTTATTTTTTTATTATATTTATTTACTTTTTGTCTACAGGGCTATTGCCGGGGCTCGGTGCCTGCACCACAGATCCACTGCTCCTAGTGACTATTTTCCCCCCTTTTGTTGCTTTTGTTATATTATCATTATTGTGGTTATTATTATTGTTAATGATGTTGTTCTTGTTGGATAGGACAGAGAGAAATGGAGAGAGGGGTGGAAGACAGAGAGGGGCAGAGAAAGATAGACACCTGCAGACCTGCTTCACCACTTGTGAAGTGACCCCCCCTGCAGGTGGGGAGCTGGGGGCTCGAACTGGGATCCTTATGCCAGTTCTTGTGCTTTGCGTCATGTGTGCTTAATTCGCTGTGCTACCACCTGAAACCCTGCCCCCCCCCCTCCAGAGGGCAATTTACAGTCATACAGCTACATACCAGGAAGTAATGAAAACCTCAAATAAATCCTTTGACTGAATTTGGAGTAGGACACTATAGTAAAAAATCTCTGGGTGGAGGGTGAGAATAGATGTTCAACTTTTCCTCTGAGGATTTTATAGCGACAAAGAAAACAGAGGAGAAAAATAACAAAAATTAGACCAGTGATCAACAACATTGAAAACACACAAGTAAACAAAGTCCAATGAAGCTAAAAACGGATTCATTGAAAAGGTAAACAAAATTGGCAAACTCTTGGCCAGGCTCACATGAAGAAAGAAGAAGATCTCAACTGATAGAAATCTATGTATCAAGCTAGGTTTCTATGAATAACTATATGCCTCAATACTAGAGAACCTGGAAGAAGGAGAGAGATACGTCTCTCCTGAGAGTATACCAGGAAGAACTGGAAAGTATGAATCAGTCAGTTATAGTCAAAGAAATTGTAATCATAATAAAAAATCTCCCACAACAACCAAAGCCCAGCCCAGATAGATTTATGAATGAATTCAACAAAACCTTGCAGGAGGAGCTGTGACCTACCTCCTTGAAGCATTTCCAAAATAGGATCATTCTTCAACACCCTTTGTGAAGCCAACATCACTGAAACTAGAAGTAGACAGAGAAAAAACAGAAAAAAAGAAAACCATAGCTTGATATTCTTGGTGAACCTAGATGTTATGATATACAAAGCAATTCTAGCCAACTGGATACAGCAGTACATTAGTAAGACTGTACACGATGGCCAAGTAGGATTAATCCTAGGGAAACTAGTTTGAGTCATCATACATGACTCAGTAAATGTGATCTACCATGTCAACAAAAAGAAAACCAAAATCCGTATCTATGCATCTTAATAGATACAGAGAATACCTCTGACAAGATCCAGCATTCTTTCATGATTAAAATATTAAAAAAGAATGAGAACAGATAAGAAATTCCGCAAACTAGATGAGTCGATATACGGTAACGCTGCAGCCAACATAGGACACAATAGTGAGAGACTGATCTCTTCAGTCAGGTGAAGGGTAGTATTTTTTATTATCCCCAGTACTGTTCAACATAGTCTTGGATGTGTTAGCTGTAGCAATCAGGTATGAGGATGGAATTAAAGCAATACAAACTGGAAGAGGAGTGAGACTGTTATGATTTGCAGAAGATATGATAGTATAAGTAAATATCCTGATGAATCAAGCAGAAAACTCCTGAAAATTTTTGAGCAATACAGTAAATGGAGACTACAAAGTAAAAAAATACAAAAAATCCTGGTCTAGGAGATGGCATAGTGGTTAAAGTCATAGACTCTCAACATTAATTTCCAGGTTTAATTCTAGGCATTTCATGTGCTAGAGAGGTGGTCTGAGTCTTTCTTACTAATAAAGAAAAGCCTGGTAGTGAAGCCAAAATAGACAGACCAGTGAAATAGAATTGAAATCTCATAAATAAGCCTCCACATTGATGGACAACTAATTTTTAACAAGGGAGCCCCAAACATTGAATGGAGATAGGAGAGTCTCTTCAATGAAAGTTGTTGAGAAAATTGTGTTGAAATGTGCAAATGAGTGAAATCTGACTACCAACTCTCACCATGTACACAAATCAACTCCAAATAGATCAAAGATGTGGACATTCATCCAAAAACAAGCACATAGAAGAAAAAATGGACAGAACACTGCATGATCTATGCTTCAGAATACCTTCAAAGACTCAAGTTGAAGAGCAAAGCAAACAAAAATTAATAAACAAATGGGACCACATCAACCTGAAGAGCTTCTGCACAACAAGGAGTTACCATCACCCAAACAGAAAGATACTTTACAGAATGGGAGAAGGTCTTTATACAATGTATTTTAGATAAAGTACTAATAACCAAAATATATAAAGAACTCAGTAAACTGACCCAGCAGTTTCTCTCCTGGGAAGTTATTCTAAGGAAACAAGAACACCTATCAGTAGAAACTTATGTGCACCTCTGTTCATAACAGCACAATTCCTAATAGCCCAAACTTGGAAGAAACCCGTATGACCAATGACAGATGAGTGGCTAAGAACATTCTGGTAGATATACACAATGGAATACTACTCAGCTATTATAAATGATGGAGTCAGCTCTTTGCCTCATATTGGATAGAACTTTTGTAGGCATCGTGATAAGTGAGGTAAGCCAAACCGAGAAGGACAAATAGTAAATGATCTCACCTAAAGGGGGGAGTTTAAGAAATAAAGACAGAGAGGGAAATTTGAACTGGGTGTGGTGTATTGAACCAAAGTAAAGTTCTCTGGGGATGGATGGGGAGAGAATCTTAGGTTTCTTTTGCATGATGTTGTAAAAGGACCTAAGTTGTGAGTGAAAGGATTCTGCAAGGAGGTTTCATGGGGAGAAGAGAACAGTAACCATGTACCACACTTACACTATAAGCCATTTGTCCCATCTAAAGATTATAAGAGAAAATGATTAAAATCCAGTTGATTTTATATTTATCACGACAAATAAATACTTTATTGGCCTAGATGCTTAATGTATACATAACAGTTTCATATTTTTATATTAATTCTGAGTTTAGGGTGTAATTTAGTGTGAAACTTTTAAAATGTTACAGGCAAGATGCTTAAAATAGTGTCTGAAAACTTCAATGAATATTAGGTATTACTATTTCTTACTACTACTACCACAACTACTACTATTATTTTAACATTTAATAGAGATAATAATAGAAAATCTTAAGTGCAAAGTTCAGAGCAAAAGATAGATATTTGGTGCTGGGTGGTGGTACATCCAATAGAACACACACACTATCACCATGTGAGTATCCAGGTTCAAGCCCCTGGTACTCACCTACAGGAAGGAAGCGTTACAATTGGTAGAACAGTATTGCATCTCTCTCTCTCTCTCTCAAAAGAAAATAATGTAAATGCCTCTGAGAATGGTAAAGTCATGTATACACTGTGACTCTGCAACTATCCTGGTGACAACAAAAAAGAAGAGAGAGAAGAAGGAGAAGGAAAAGGAGAAGGGTGAGAGGACAGGAGAGGAAATGGGAGGAGAGGAGAGAGGAGGGGAGAGGAGAGGAGGAGAGAAGAGGGGAGGAGAGGAGAGACATATCTGAGAGTCAAAGAGAAAACTCAGTTGGCAGGGCACAGAGATTGCCATGCCAGTGCCCAGGGAAGCTTTGGATGATAGTGTCCTTTTTCTCTGACTCTGGGTATGAATGAAAAAGCAGTCTGGTCTTGGTGAATTGGCTCATGTATGAGGTTTAGACTCTGACAAACAAGAACAACAACAAAAGGTGTATGTGATGTAAAGTTATCTAAAAGAAAAGTGTGAGTTAAAGCTAATTTGAGAAAAAAAAATTTTTCATTGACTTTAGCTAAAGTAATAAAGAATGTTTTAGGTGATAGACATGCCATGGGAAAACCTTGGGGAAAAAAAAGTCCAAGACTTTTCTGCTGTCTGTCAGCACGCACTCAATCCTGTCATGGTGAAAACGGAGGTCTCTGGATGCATGGATCCTTGCCACGGGCTCAGCTTTGACTCCGTTCTCAGCCTAGAGCATCAGGAAATTATGCAGCTGAAACAAAGCAGACCAGTTGTACAGGTAGTAACATTTCCTTACTTCCAGTTTCCTGTCCAGGGACCTAATTGGATAGGACATGTGGCATTTTCTGTGTAACTCTCTCTCCATATTGCCTTTCCCTATTACTCATATTCTAGATCTAATTTTAGATATCACTTCTACCGGTAGGATTTTTCTAACCCTATTAAGAACTTTCATAAAATCACTAGTCACTCTTGTAGCTAGCTGTATTTTCTGATTAGAAAATTGATCATGTTTTATCAAGTTTGCTTAATTTTTTTGCTTCACTTAGTCTTTTTCAGAAAAGAAGTGTCTGCGAATGATCACTGCTATGTCCTATACTGCGATTGATATAAGATAATATATGTTCACCAACTCATGAAAAAATCAATGAGATGGGATTATGTTGGGTACCTGGAATTAGTTATTTTAGAGAAATAAAGTGTCCCTGTATGAGTCCTGCTGGGAAGCACACAACTGGGTGAGAATATAAACCTTGTCTAGCCACACACTCCTAGGGTCAAAATCTGAGCACAATAGGAAAAATGCATAGTTTATTATTTATTGAACTGTCACATGCACTATTAAGATTTTAAAAGTACTTCAACATTATCAATAGCACCACATCAATTTTGTAGCAGCAAAAGTCAGAGCTAACAAAGATAAGTATTTTGGGAGGCCTGGCAGTGGCAAACCCAGTAAAGTGGACATAGTACTAGATGCAAGTACCCGGGCAAGGATTCTGGCTGGAGCCACCAGCAGTGAAGCAGGTCTGCAGCTGTCTCTCTTTCTCTGTCCTTCTCTCCCGCCCCCTCTTCTCTCAACTTCTCTCTGTCCTATTCAATAAAATGGAAAAAAATGGCTGACAGAAACAGTGGGTTCAATCACTGAGTAACAACCCTGGAGGCAAAAAAGAAAGAAAGAAAGCAAAACAAAGATACGTATTTTGAAAAGCATTTATTATATATACTTATCATGTAAACTATGTTACTTTCTCTAAATGTTGTTGGTATCAGTTATATAGGAATTGAGTAAGTTACTGAATTATTCATTTTTTAAAATGACAATCTATTTCTGTTAATAGTAACAGGTAAATGCTTGGAAGAGGCTAGATATTCAGTAATCAAGAGTTGTTGGTATTATTCTTTATTTATCATCAACTGAAAATTATCAATAATTATTTTAGGTGTACTAAAAGTAATCATTTCCAAAAGTTACAGATACCTCTGCTAAGATTTATTATTTGGATATAAATTTCTTCATTCAAGAGTAAAGTGTATTTAATCTTTACCAGCTTCTGAAAATTCCCTCTGGGAGTCGGGCAGTAGCACAGCTGATTAAGCGCGAAGTGTGAGGACTGCCTTAAAGATCCTGGTTCAAGCCCACGGCTCCCACCTTCAGGGGAGTCGCTTCACAGGCGGTGAAGCAGGTTTGCAAATGTCTGTCTTTCTCTCCCCCTCTCTGTCTTCCTTTCCTCTCTCCATTTCTGTGTGTCCTATCCAACAATGACGACATCAATAACAACTACAATAATAAATACAACAATAAAACAAGAAGGGCAACAAAAATGGAATAAATAAATATTTAGAAAATACCACTAAAAATCCCCACTTTAGAATTTAGCTTTTCTTTGTAATTCTTAGTATCATGACTGTACAATCTTTATCTTCCTTTTAAGTCACAGCAATAGATATCTACCAAATACTGCTATTATCTTCATGAGGAAGATACAGTGAATATCATTATTTGAGAAATGATTATGGTTATAGCTATGCCATCTTTGTACTGGCTGTGTTATGTATATTGCAGATCAAATAGAATTCATTTCATTCTTAGAATATATTTAGTCAATATTTCATACTTCTGAAATGAAGTGTGACTGTATCATATTCTCTATTTTGTAATCACTTTGTAGGGGGCTGTGGGGGAATTTCCTGGGGGCACAGAACTTTGGTATAGTGACTCGAAGGTACTAAATGTAGATATGATACGAAAATGCTCATGAGATCTGTCAATTGTGTAAAATGCTGGTGTCACTCATAACAGGCATTAAATACTATAGTTTACAAGACACCTGTTGTCATACAAATCCCATTCTTTTTTGAATCTGCCCATGATAGGTGTCTATATATATATCTACCACAGCAGCCCTGAAGCCTTCCTCCACTTTGCACTGCCCCCTCCCCAAGTCCTTTTATCTCCCTCCTGTTCACCCAACTTAGTCTCTGCTTCCATTGAAATAGACCACAGCTAGTCTGCTTCACCCTGTGTTGCCCCCCCTTTTTTTTATTGTTGTTGTACTTGTTGTTATTGATGTCATCATTGTTGGATAGGACAGAGAGAAATGGACAGAGGAGGGGTAGACAGAGGGGGAGAGAAAGACAGACACCTGCAGACCTGCTTCACCACCTTTGAAGTGACTCCCCTGAAAGTGGGGAGCCGCGGGCTCGAACCAGGATCCTTAAGCCAGTCCTTGTGCTTTGCGCCATGTGCACTACCTCCTGAATCCCATCTTTTCTTTCTTAGTTTCTTATATTATACCTATAAGTAGATATTTCTGAGAGTTATCTTAGAAAAAAAATAAACATTTCTTGTTTTATGTCTTCTGCACTGCATACAGAAGCATAAACGACAAATGTATTCCAAAATAACTTTTAAATGATACAACTATTGTAAAATGGGATGGTTCTATTTGGTCAGTGAAGACATAATTTGATTTTTCCCTGTAATTTTCATCATAGGACTTAAGCACAATCACCATTTAATTATTTAATTTGCAACTTGCCTCATAGAAAAACTCATCCCCTTTCATATGTCATGTTTCTTATTTCTGTGACATATTGGTCCCATCCAAGATGATTTCCACAAAATTTTAGTCCGTGCTGTTATTTCTAGAGCAAGATATTTCAAAATACTTACCTTGGGGTTATATTTACTCTAGTGTCTTAATATCGATACACAAGATGAAAGAGGTTATTTTCAGGGTGTCATTGTTTTAGTGGCCTTGTTTAAACTGCTCAGCAAAAAAGGCCAATCTGAGTGTCTGTTTACTCCATTATAAATTGCCTGTGTCTTGTATATTGGCATCAGAGACAGGCTGAAAAATGGTTACTCTAAGGTGGATCTTCTTATAACTGTAAATTTGAGGCCCTAAAACATCACATACCCTGGAGAGATCTGATTTGCGTTGCAATGTAATTTAAGGACTCTGTTCATCATATTGCAGGGATCTTTTTTTTCTTCAGCCAAACACTTGCATGAAAAAGGAAAAAATATATGTTCTTTTTGAAATTCACATAGAAACTTAAAGCATAATGTGAGTTATAAATGTTACAGTTAATCTTTAAATGCAATACATAGAAGTCATATAAAATATACCTTCTTTGACATTAGTAGCTACAAAACATCAAAGTTTTTTTTATTCTTCTAAAAATGTCTTTCCTATTTTCCTTGATTTTAGTTTTGTTCAGAATTGATCACTTTTCTGTCACCGTTGTCCATTTAATTTTTAAAATATTTATTTGTGTGTTTGAGAGAGAGGAGAGTTGGGGGAGGGGAGAGAGAGATCAGAACATTGCTTGGCTCTAGCATGTGTTTGAAGAAGCTGGGAACTCAAGTAGGAGTCCCGCTCCAGGCATGCACACACTGCGTTCTGAGCTGAACTATCACTCCTGCTCTTTATTGTTTTGTTTTCCAACTCTAGAAAAACTTCACTGAGGAAAAGTTCAGGACTTTTGTTATTACCGAGGTAAATTTCCACATTTCCCCAAGAAATGTATCCGTGCATTTCACTCTCAACCATCTTCTTTATTCTTGATTATGAAAGTCATTTTTAACAAAATTTTATTGCAGAATAGAAAGGATTTTAATTGTCTTTACATGTGTTACATATCTTATAGGTCTGTCACTTTAGAGGTTGATCACTGTTTTTTTCAGGAAGAAAAAATAAAATATTTTGTGGAAGTATACTAAATATTCTTTTCCGCTGGGAAAGAAGCACATTCCATCATTCAATTGGAAATGTTGAAGTTAGTGCTATGATGGTTATAAGTAAAATATTGATCTAAAATTGTTGTAAACGAAAAGATTAACTTTACATAAATCATATTCAGGGCATCAGTTCTTGATGAACATGTTCATATATTTGTATTAATTTAATACAAGTTTTTATATTTAAGGTAAGAAACATAGTTTGAACTCTCTACACCTTGTTTCCTTTTTAAAATTTCTTTTTAAATTACCTTTATTTATTGGATAGAAGCAGCCATAAATTAAGAGAGTAGGGGGAGACAGAGAGAAAGAGAGATGTTTGCAACACGGCTTCATGACTTGGAAAGCTTTCCCCCTCAGGTGGGGATCAAGGGTTAGAACTGGAGTCCTTGCAAATGGTTACATGTGTGCTCAACCAGGAGAGCCATTACCAGGCTCCTGGAATTTTCTTTCTATTATCTTATTTGTTTTCCTGACTCCTACAAGGTAGTTTAGAGAAATAGCATTATTGCCTCAATTTTACATATCAGGAAACTGAACCAAAGATTGTCACGTAATAAACCCAAACTCATTAAACTCTATTGTCATAATTCCCTATTAGCTATGTAACTGAAACGGGGATATCGTACTTCTTTCCCCACAGGGTTTATTAGAGATATTTGTTTGTTTTCAAATGATGATAGCAAGATATTCCCATAACTAAACTTACATCCTGTATATATTTGCCAGTTATGTCATTTCACTGGACCCTTAATGTTTCTAAGTCCCTTACAATCAAGTAAAAGGATTATGAAAATAAAATGTCTTCAGTGGCAAAGTCATCCTTATTTCTGTTTGTTCACTCATGCAGAATTGTGCCATTGGTCCTTTGAAATAATTATTGCAGCATTATCTGAAAGTTTATTAAATATGGAGACTTTTCAAAGGAAGAAATATAGTTACAAATTCTCTTCCCCGAGTAGGACTTCATGTAGTAGATGTCTGTTATTTTTGCTGTCCAGTATCTGTTTAACTTCCAGTAATAGAAATTTGAATTTTTATACAAAGGAAATTAACTTTCCCCCATTTGATCTCTTGAAGAAGAGCCAGATGAAACGGCTATGGTGCTAATGAATCTGATCTTATGGACACAAAAGAACTGAAGGACTAGAGGGGGAAGTAAATATGAATGCTGCCAAGTCAGGAGGAGGGATTATACTCATAGTGGAAAGGTATCTTTATCTTATTCATAGTAGCAGAAGGCTGAGAGGATTTAGAACAGAGTGCAAAAATTCCTGTCCATTAGATACCAGTATTCTATTTCCAGTGGTCCTATTTATCACCCTAGTGAGAACAGAGAACCAGCTAATTCAGAGAAATAATTATGCTACCAGTGTGACATAAGGCTGTGATAGCATGAAGTAACTCTTTTTTAAAATTTCTTTATTGAGAAATTAATGTTTTACATTTGACAGCAAATACAGTAGTTTGCTTATGCATAACATTTCTCAGTTTTCCATATAACAATACAGCCCCCACTAGGTCCTCTGTCATCCTTTTTGGACCCGTATTCACCCCCAGCCACCCATACCAGAATCTTTTACTTGGGTGCAATATGCCAATTCCAGTGTTTTCTCTTCTGATCTTGTTTTTCAACTTCTGCCTGAGAGTGAGATCATCCCATATTCATTCTTCTGCTTCTGAATTATTTCACATAACATGATTTTTTCAAGGTCCATCCAAGATCAGCTGAAAATGGTGAAGTCACCATTTTTTATAGCTGAGTAGTATTCCATTGTGTATATAGACCACAGCTTGCACAGCCACTCATCTGTTGTTGGACACCTGGGTTGCTTCCAGGTTTTGGCTATTCCAAACTGTGCTGCTAAGAACATATGTGTACACAGATCTTTTTGGATGGGTGTGTTGGGTTCCTTAGGATATATCTTCAGGAGAGGAATTGCAGGATCATAGGGTAGGTCCATTTCTAGCCTTCTGAGAGTTCTCCAGACTGTTCTCCACAGAAGTTGGACCAATTTACATTCCCACCAGCAGAGCAGGAGGGTTCTTGTGACCCCACAACCTCTCCAGCATTTGCTGCTGTTACCTTTTCTGATGTATGACATTCTCACAGGAGTGAAGTGGTATCTCATTGTCTTTATTTGCATTTCTCTGACAATCAAATATTTAGAACATTTTTTCATGTGTTTCTCGGCCTTTTGGATCTCTTCTGTGGTGAATATTCTGCCCATGTCCTCTTCCCATTTTTGGATGGGGTCATTTTGTTTTCTTATTGTTGAGTTTGGCAAGCTCTTTATTTATTTTGGTAATTAGCCTCTTGTCTGATGTATGGCATGTAAAGATCTTCTCCCATTCTGTGAGGGGTCTCTTGGTTTGGGTAGTGGTTTCTTTTGCTGTGCAGAAGCTTTTATTTTTTTTTATTTAAGAAAGGATTAACAAAACCATAAGGTAGGAGGGGTACAACTCCACACAATTCCCACCACACAATCTCCATAACCCACCCCCTCCCCTGATAGCTTTCCCATTCTCTAGCCCTCTGGGAGCATGGACCCAGGGTTATTGAGGATTGCAGAAGGTAGAAGGTCTGGCTTCTGTAATTGCTTCCCTGCTGAACATGGGCGTTGACTGGTCGGTCCATACTCCCAGTCTGCCTCTCTCTTTCCCTAGTAAGGTGTGTCTCTGGGGAAGCTGAGCTCCAGGACACATTGGTGGGGTCTTCAATCCAGGGAAGCCTGGCCAGCATCCTGGTGGCATCTGGAACCTGGTGATTGAAAAGAGAGTTAACATACGAAGCCAAACAAATTGTTGAGCAATCATGGACCCAAAGCTTGGAATAGTGGAGAGGAAGTGTTAGGGAGGTACTCACTGCAAACTCTAGTGAACTTCTGCTTTCAGGTATATATTTTGCACTAGTTTATGGATACGTGTGAACGTAAGCTCTCTCTCTCACAGAAACTGGTGTATATCTAGGTTATGGGACTTTGTTAGAAAGTGAATCACCTGAGATGAAATTAGAGTGTACTATAAAAGGAAAGGTCTCACCCGAGTAATGAAGCTGAAGGGTTGTCATTCCACACATGAAGTCTCTGGACACAGTCTGAGGTGAAGCATGTTGAGGTGGCAGTCATTGCGTTGGTTAGGTTGTGATCGGCGGATGCAATATTATTTAGTATGGATTGGGAGAGGCATACGGGAAAGTGGGCCCTATCCAAGGGTTCCAGGACTGGGGGAAGTAGGGGCTCTATAGTGGAGATGTGAGGTTCGTGCAGAAGCTTTTTAATTTAATGTAGTCCCATAGGGTTATGCTTGCCTTAGTCTTCTTTGTAATTGCATTCCTTTCATTGAAGATGTCTTTAAAATTTATGCAGAAAAGAGTTCTGCCAATATTTTCCTCCAATTATCTGATAGTTTCTGGTCTAACATCCAAGTCCTTGATCCAATTGGAATTTTCTTTTATTTTTGGTAAAATATGGTGGTTCAGTTTCATTCTTTCTTTCTTTCTTTCTTTCTTTCTTTCTTTCTTTCTTTCTTTCTTTCTTTCTTACTTTTTTATTTAAGAAAGGAGACATTAACAAAATTATAGAATAAGAGGGGTACAGTTCCATACAATTACCATAACTCAATCTCCATATCCCATCCCCTCCCCTGATAGCCTTCCGATTGTCTTTCTCTCTGGGAGTATGGGTCCAGGGTCGTTGTGGGTTGCAGAGGGTGGAAGGTCTGGCTTCTGTAATTGCTTCCCTGCTGAACGTGGACGTTGACTGGCCTCTCTCTTTCCCCAGTACGGTGGGTCTCTGGGGAAGCTGAGCTCCAGGACACATTGGTGGGGTCTTCAGTCCAGGGAAGCCTGGCTGGCATCCTGATGGCATCTGGAACCTGGTGGCTGAAAGAGAGTTAACATACAAAGCCAAACAAATTGTTGAGCAATCATGGACGCAAAGGTTGGAATAGTGGAGAAGAAGTGTTAGGGGGGTACTCACTGCAAACTCTAGTGTACTTCTGCTTTCAGGTATATATTTTGCACTAGTTTATGGATACCTGTGAACATACGCTCTCTCTCTCTCACAGAACCAGGTCTATATTTAGGTTTGGGGACTTTGTTAGAAAGTGAACCACCTGGGATAGAATTAGAGAATACTATGAAAGGAAAGGTCTCACCTGAGTGATGAAGCTGAAGAGGGTTCAGTTTCATTCTTCTGCATGATTCAACCCATTTTTTCCAACACCATTTTTTGAAGAGACTCTGCTTTCCCCATTTAATAGTCGGGGCACCTTTGCCAAACATTAGATGTCCATAGGCGTGGGGACTTACTTCTGGGCTCTCAGTTATATTCCACTGGTTAGTGTGTCTATTCATGTTCCAGTACAAAGCAGTTTTGATGACAGTGGCCCTATAATACAATTTGAGATCTGGGAGTGTGATGCTTCTGGTTCTGTTCTTTCGTCTCAAGATTGTTTTGGTGATTCTAGGTCTTTTCTGGTTCTAGGCAAACATTTGTAGCATTTGTTCTATTCTCTCAAAAAATGTGATTGGGATCTTGATGGGGATAGCATTAAACTTTTAGATGGCTCTTGGTAGTATATTCATTTTTATGATGTTAATTCTTCCAACCCATGAACATGGAATAAATATCTTTCCACTTCTTTGTGTCTTTTTTTAAATTTCCTTGAGTAGTGACATAATTTTCAGTATACAAGTCTTTCACTTCTTTGGTTAGGTTTATCCCTATATATTTTATTGTTTTTGTTGCTATCATAAAAGGAATTGATTTCTGGATTTCAAATTCTTCTTAGTGTTTGCATAGAGGAATGCCACCGACTTTTGAATGTTAATTTTGTAGCCCAACACCTGATGATTTCCAAAAGCTTCTTGCTGGATTCCTTAGGTTTTCCTATATATATTATCATGTCATCTGCAAATAGAGTTTGACTTCTTCTCTTCCAATCTGTATGCCTTTAATTCCTTGCTGCTGCCTCATTGCTATGGCAAGAACTTCCAACACTATGTTGAATAGTAATGGTGATAGTGGGCAGCCCTGTCTAATACCTGATCTGAGGGGAAATGCTTCCAGTTTTTCACCATTGATTATGATGTTGGCTGTAGGTTTGCTATATATAGACTCCACTATCTTCAGGAATGTTTCATCTATTTCCATTTTTATAGTGTTTTGATCATAAAGGGATGTTGTATTTTGTTAAAAGCTTTCTCTGCATCTATTGATATGACCATGTGGCTTTTGCTCTTGCTTTTATTGATGTGGTGGATCATGTTGATTAATTTACATATATTAAACCAACCTTTCATGCCTGGGATAAAGCCCACTTGGTCATGATGAATTGTCTTTTTAATATACTGCTGTATCTGGTTGGCTAGAATTTGCTCAATATTTTAACATCTATGTTCATCAGAGATGTTGGTCTGTAGTTTTCTTTTTTGGTTGTGTCCCTGTCTGTTTTTGGTATCAAAGTGATGTTGGCTTCATAGAAGCTGGACAGGAGTATTCCAGTGTCTTCAATCTTCTGGAAGACTTTTAAAGGTAGAGGCATTAGTTCTTTGAAGGTTTTGTAGAATTCATTTGTAAAACCATCTGGTCCAGGAGTTTTATTTTTTGGAAGGTTTTTGATAACTATTTCAATTTCATTAGCTGTGATAGGCCTGTTCATGTTATCTAGTTCTTCTTAATTTTGGAAGTTTGTAGGTAAATCATTAATTTCTTCCTGGTTCTGTCGCTTGGTGGCATAGAGCTGTTCATAGAAGTCTTGCATTATATGTTGAATTTCTGTGGTGTTTGTTGTGATATCTCCTCTTTCATTTATGATCCGATTTATTTGAGTCTTCTCCCTTTTTTGTTCTGTGATTCTGGCTAAAGGTTTGTCAATTTTGTTCACTCTTTCGATGAACCAACATTTACTTTTGTTGATCTTTTGCATGGTTTTCTTTTTTTCAAACTTATTTATTTCTGCTCTAACTTTAGTGATTTCTGTCCTTCTGGTTGCTTTAGGGTCCCTTTGTCCTTCTTCTTCTAGGTCTTTAAGATGTGCAATCAGGCTGTTCATTTGTGCTTTTTCTTGTTTCCTAATGTGTGCTTGTATGGCTATGAACTTCCCTCTCAGTACCGCCTTAGCTGTGTCTCAAATATTTTGATAGATTGTGTCTTCATTTTCATTGAACTCTCGAAACATTTTGATTTCTTCCTTTATTTCCTCTTTGATCCAGTAGTTGTTAAGTAGTGTACTGTTGAGCTTCCACATTTTGGGACTATTACTAATCTTTTGTTGATTGTTAAGTGCTAGTTTAATTCCACTGTGGTCTGAGAAGATGCTTGGGATGATTTCAATGCTCTTGAATTTGCTGAGAGCATATTGTTGGGTTGTGCTTTCTGATCCATCTTCCTACTGTATGCCTTTTTTTCTGATCCATCTTCCTACTGTGTGAATACTGTATACTGGTGAATTCAGGCCATTGACATTTATTGATATTAAAGATTGCAGATATTTTAACACCATTCTTGTAGATTTTTAGAGTGTTCTGATAGATGGCCTCTTTATGGTGGTCTGACTCTTTACAGGAGAACTTTCAGAACTTCTTTCAGGGTAGGTTTGGTGATAGTTGATTCTTTCAATTGTTGCTTGTCTCAGAAGGTTTTTATGCCTCCATCTAGTCTGAATGACAGTCTAGCAGGATACAGTATTCTTGGGTGAAAACTTTTCTCATTGAGCACTCGATAAATATCTTGCCATTCTTTTCTGTCCTGTAGTGTTTGTTTGGAGAAGTCTGTTGCTTATCTTTTGGGTTTTCCTCTGTAGGTGACTCTTTGTTTTTCTCTTGCATCCTTCAGGTTGCTTTTTTTATCCTTATTCCTTTACATTCTAAATATGATGTGTCTTGGTGTCTTTAAGTCTGGGTTAATTCTATTTGGAACCCTCTGTGCTTCTTAAACTTTTATGTCTTCTATGTTGTCTAGATTAGAGAAGTTCTTAGCTATTATGTCCTGAAGAATGCTTTCTTCCCCTCCCTCTCTTTCTTCCTCTGGCAATGCATATATTATTTCTTTTGAATTCATCCCATAGGTCTCTGTTGTTTTCAGTATCTCTTAGTCTCTTTTTGAGATCTCTTACTTCTTTTATAGTTGTCTCTAATTCATCCTCAATCTTGCTAATTCTGTCTTCAGTCTCATTGATTCTATTTTCTCTCCCTTCTACTGTTTTCTGGAGTTCATCTGTTTTGTTACTCTGTTCTGATACTGTTTTAGCTTTTACAGGTAGTTGTGTTCTTAGCTCAGCTATTTCAGCTTTCAGCTCTCTAATAACATTGAGAAAATTAGTGTTTTCTTCCAGAGTCTCATTTGTTGATTCTGCAATTCTGATGATAATTCTTTCAAATTCTTTACTCCTGTGATTATTCCTTAACTAGTGTTTGGATGTTGACCTCATTATTTTGTGCTTAAACCTTTGGGGGTTTTTAGCTGGACTCTTGTCCTGGTTCATTTCTCCAATATTTCTTCTTGTTGGTTTAACCATTTTATATAGTATGTTATGAGGTCTCTCTCTCAGTACTTTTCAAATTACTGATAACTCTTGCCTGGATTAGTTGTGTCTAAGTAAGGTAACTAAAGGGTTCTTTTTACTCCTTGTTGGCTATGGGATCCTGAGGGCTTTTAAACTATAAGTAGGCTTCTTAGCTTAATCAATGACTCCTGACCAAAAGATCAAGCAGGGTGGGGCAGAGATAATCCAGTGGTTATGCAGAGAGACTCTCATAGCCCCACCACTATGCCACCAAGGTGTAGGTGTTCTCCTGAGTTTCCTGGTTAGTTCTCTGTCCCCTGGTGTCAGCACAATGCCTCCTCCTTGCTTCTGCAGCTTCTAGAGCAGTAGCAATGGAGACTCACAGTTTCATTTGGTAAGTTTAAGAGAGTCCTCTCCTCCCTTCTGTCATGTTTTTGTTGGTGAAACAGACTGGAGGTGGTGTCTCAACTGGTAAACTGCTGGACTGTACCAGCCACTTAATCTCTCCCTAGGCTCCTCTCTGTCCACAAGCCACAGGTGTTTGCACTCACCAGTGATTTGGTGGGTTCCTGAAGTCGTTCTAGTCCTATCTTGTTGAGGTCCCAGGTGGTCTCCTTTGGGAGGCCTAGTTGACCTGGAAGAGGAGACATAGAGTAACTCTTTAACGGTTTTTTTTTTTTTTCTGACATTTTGTCAAACAAGCAGGGGATATAGTACAGTATTTGTATACCAGACTTTCATTCCTCAGGTTGAGAGATTCTAGGTTTAGTCTCTGGAACCAACAGTTGTCCCAGCTAAACAGTGCCCTGTTGTCTCTGTCTTTGTTGTCTCATTCTCTCATTAGGGTAAAACAAATACTTAAATTATTAAATATTCAGATAAAATGTAGCTGAAAAAGTAGGATGATAACTGACGAAAAGTAAATTTACCGAAATCTCACATACATCTGAGGAGATAGCTTAATGATTATGCAAAAGACTTTATGCCTGTACCTCTGAGGTCCCAGATTCAATCCCCAGCACCGCTGGGCTCTGATCTCTCTCCCTCTTTTGCACTCTCCCCCCCCCACCAATTAAAACTTTTAAAAAAGTTACATAACCAGAATTCTTGAAGTGGATAGCCAAAACTTAGCAAAGAAACTATTTTAGTTTCTTCCATTTTTCTCATTACTCCTCCTCAGTGTCCTTGAAGATAGTTGCCATCACACTGAGTAGTAGGCAGCAATCAAAGCCATTGTTGAGACCTTGGTTGAGGTCATATGTTACACTGTGCAATGACCCAGGTTCAAGCTCCCGGTCCTCACCTGCAGAAGGGAAGCTTCATAAGTGGTGAAGCCGTGCCACAGATGTCTCTCTTTCTCCCTGTCTTCTCCTCCCCTCCTAACTTCTCTTTGTCTCTACCTAATAGATAAAATGATAAACAAAATATAAAACAAGAAGGTAGCCAGGCTGTCTCTAATGAAATGTGAGAACTAAGTTATTGTGGTCATGGAAGGTTGAGGTAGCACACAACTTAGGTGGGGGAGTGGTGGCTTTCAATCACTTTAAAAAATAATCTTTATTTATTTATTGGGTAGAGACAGCCAGAAATGGAGAGGAATAGAGATACAGAGAGGGATAGAGATAAAGAGACACCTTTACCCCTGCTTCACAACTTGTGAAGCTTTCTACCATGGCAGATGGGGACAGGGAGCTTGAACCTGGGTCCTTGCTCATTGTAACACGTGCCCTCAACCAGGTGCGCCACCACCTGGCCAAACAATTATCTGGAAGGTAGCTGTGATTACCATTGTACCACCAAATGCAACTGCACATCACTTTGTTTTCAATAGATTTTATTTCCAGAGCCCTTTTCAAATTAAAATTACTGAATATTTCTTTTGAAATAAAATCATACTGTAAGTTGGATCCAGGGCAACATTTTATTTCCACAAGAACCAATATTTTAATACTCTGACTCATGAACATATGAAAATGTTTTCAGATGAAATCTGTTTATTCCATCATTTAAAATATTTAAATTGCTTTTCAGAAAGACTAGTGGAAATGACTATGTATGCAGGGGAAATGACATGCAGTTTTTATTTTATGATTGTTTGAAATCAAAGAAGTACGTTACTTATTAAGTTATTAGTGTTCAGGGTATTAGTTGTATAATCAATATCTTCATTCTGTAGTGCGCTAAAGAAATGTATTCCGAATATTTACTGAGTGAAGAAGTACATACAAGGGTGCATATTCCTTCAGGAGTGTTTTCCACAACTTAGTGTCTTGACCAATATCATTGACATGGACCCACTGTCCTCCCAAGCCCCCTCCATTCCTCTCCTTTCCCAGAGTCCTTTGCTTTGGGGTGATGCATCAGACCCAGCCCGAATTTAACCTTATCTTTTCCCTTTCTGTCTTAAGTTCCACCTCTGAGTATTTGTTCTTCTTGAGCTACAGGATGTGAGAGAGACCAGAGCACCACTTAGCTCTGGCACATGGTTGCGCTAGAGATGGAGCCTGGAATCTGTGGGGCCTCAGGCATTCAGCAGGGTCTGTAAACTTGAGATTTTTAATTGATAGCTATTCATGAAGATGGGGCATATGGTGATCAATATGTTCCTGTGAATTCAGCCGTGCACATTTTTTTCTACTTGAAAAGATAGTGCTGATAATGAAATTGCAGGAATTGTGAAACGATTAAGCAAAGCTCACTGCAAGACCAGGCATATTTAATTAGTGGTTTTCAGGTGTTGCCTTGATAATTGGAGATAACTTACACTAAACATTTTTGTTTTTATAAGCACCTTCTTGGAAGGGGTAGTAGTGGCATGACTGTCATGTTCATCTAGGCAGTGTGAGCAGCAACGGAGTTTGCAGTTGAAAAAAGAGAGCAGGAAAGAAATACGATTGGTTTGAATGTAAAACATTAACTCCCCAATATGAAATAAATTAAATAAATAAATAAATGAAATACAATTGGCACTCGTTTACGAGTGTGGACTCCCACACCTCCAAATCTGCTTGATAAATGCATGTTTAGCACAGATGTATTCGGTAACATCAAATTTTGTAGAAAATAAAGTCTTTTGTTTTATTTGAATATTTAAATTAGTGATTTAATCGTTATTCACTAGATTACAAGGTAAAAGGCCTTTAGTTCCTCACCATCCCTACCACAAATTCTCTGTCCCCAAAAATAACCACCATAGTTTCCCCAAGGTGTTAGAGATTTGCTGACTACTCCCCCACCCCAAGTTCATGTTTTTTTTTAATGATTTGTATTCCATATATGAGTGAAATCATCTGGTAGTTGTCTTTCACTCTTTTATATCTATCACTAAGCATAACAATTCCAATTCCATCCATCTTACTCCATAAGATGCAACATCTTCTCTTTTAATTGATGAGTAGTATTATTGACTCTGTCTCAAAACTGCTGTTAAGTCACCTGCCAGTGGGCATTTACTTTGCTTCTACATTCGGGCCTTTGTTCTGTAGAGATAGTAAACTTCCTCTTCCCTCTCAGTTCCTACTAGTCTTATTGGGGAGGGGGAGAGAGATAGAGATAGAGAGAGAGAGAGAGAGAGAGAGAGAGAGAGAGAGAGGGGAGGGGGAGAGGGGAGGGGAGGGGAGGGGAGAGGGGAGGGGAGGGGAGGGGAGGGGAGGGGAGGGGAGGGGAGGAGAGGAGAGGAGAGGAGAGGAGAGGAGAGGAGAGGAGAGGAGAGGAGAGGAGAAGAAGGTAGGTGACCACTGGGATTGGTGGATTCATTGGGCAGGCACTGAGCCCCAGCAATAACCCCAGTGATAAACAAACAAACAATAAAACAACTTCCATATAAGGACACACATCCCATGAAATAATCATCTGTGAATGAAAGCAAGTGTGAATATGATGAAGAAAATGATGGCAGAGGAGGACCTTGGTGGGGTGGTTCGATTGTTTTCTGCAAAACTGAGAAATGTGACACATAGCAACTACTGTAGTTTACTGTTGACTGTAAACCATTAATCACCCCCAATGAAGGGGAAATATTTTTAAAAAGATGAAGAAAATTAACATTTGCTGTCATAGTTTACAAATGATTTCTCCATTAATGTTAGGAGGAAAGAAATCTGAATTTAAATTAGTTAAAGAATTAAGTGAAAATTACAGAGATAATTGTTTTTATTTTATTTTATTTTTTTAAACAGAGCACTTTTCAGCTCTGGTTTACGGTGGTCCGGGGGATTGAACCTGGGACTCTGGAGCTTCAGGCATGAGATTCTGTTTGGATAACCATTATGCTATCTACCCTCCATCCTGCTTTTTTAAAATAATCATTTTAGATAGTTTAATTTAATCTTTGCATCATTTATAACATTTTAAAGATGCCTTTTAATATTAATTCAGCCATTCACTGTATATTAAGCTCTAAATGAAATTGAGGAAATTCAGTGTATTGTGGGATGCACAATCAAAGGGATGCGAATTTAGTCTAATGTAAACCAGCACTGCAGGAGTGCAAATGCAGCTGACAAAGCTGACTTAGGATGGTGAGCTTAAGCCTGAGCTGCTATGCTGACATTGTCTTTTCTTTGTTGTCTTTCCCTCCCCTCCTTCCCCTTCCCTCCCCTCCCCTGCCCTCTCCCTTCCCATCTCCCTCCCTCCCTCCCTTCCATCCTTCCTTCCTTCCTTCCTTCCTTCCTTCCTTCCTTCCTTCCTCATTCTTTCTTTCTCTCCCCCCCCCTTTTACCAGAGCACTGCTTAGCTTTAGTTTACGGTAGTGCTAGGGGTTGAACCTGGGACTTTGGAGCCTCGGGCAAGAGAGTCTCTGTAGACTCATTATGCTACCCACCCCCACCCCTATGCTGTCATTTTCCGTGACCAAAGTTCTCACACAACACAACAGACTCAGAGAGACGATCATAATTCATAATTCTAACTGGTGAATTAATAAGTAGGTCACTAAGTGAGGACTAGATAAAGATCTAAACAAGTGATTAGAAATATAATTAAGAAGAAATTAAACTTATATGCTACCATGATACCAACTTAACTTTCTTGGGCGTAAGACCTCACCAATGTGTTCTGGAACTCCATCTTTCCAGAGCCCTGCCCACTAGGGAAAGATAGAAACAGACTAGGCGTATGGATCCACTTGACAACACCCAAGTCCAGCAGAGATACAATTACAGAAGCCAGACCTCCCACCTTCTGTCCCCCATAATGACTCTGGGTCTATGCTCTCTGAAGGGTAAAGAATAGGAAAGCTTCTAGAGGAGGGGATGGGATGCAGAACTCTGGTAGTGGGAACTGTGTGGAATTGTACTTCTCTTATCCTATGGTTTTGTCTCTCATTATTAAATCAATTAGAAAAACACTTATAGAAACCAAATAACTTAAGATATATTCTAAAATACACCAGATGCATTTTCTCTAATTCTGCAAAACCAGTCTAATCTTATGCAAGAGAGTATAAATAAGACTGATTATCTCACTTGAGGTACTTCATATAGTCTTAATGGAGAAAACTAAAAAAAAAAGTTGATTTTTATAGATATAATTTGGAGCTGTTGTAACTTTGGTGTAGAGTCATAGAATCCTGTTACAGCTATCAATCAATCACAATGCTATGTCTAAGCACCCTGAAGGCAATTCATTGGATTATTGGTGAAAAAAAATTCCAAGCTGCAGTCTGTTGTATTGGTAGAATAAGCTAAAACTTTGTGATACAATAGGTCATTAAAATAATATATTTTTACAAGTGCATGCTAAAGTTCATAAATTACAGCATTAATACTAAGAAACAGGGAGCTTGGTACCGAATTTTTAAATTGCGTGTGAGAATGCAGAGATTACGAATTTATTATAAATTTAAATTATATAAAAGTAGATACTGTTTAGCTTTATTGATTTTCTGGGACCTAGGTTTCATAACTTGAACAAAAGCAAGTAATATTTCCTTTACATTAACATTTCCCATTTTACAATAGAATTTTGGAAGGTTCCCAAGGGAAAATTTGAAAGTTTGAGGATGATAAAGAGAATTCTCAGATCTTGCATCCAGAGTTCTTCAAATGCTCCATGCACAAATGAAGCTTTATAGACTGTTTTGATTTGATAGGATAGAGAGAATTGAGAGGGAGAGAGAAAGACAGACACCTGCAGACCTGCTTCACAGCTCATGAAGCATTCCCCTGCAGGTGGGAAGCGGACGCTCGAACCCAGGTCTTTGCTCATGGTGATATGTGCACTTAATCAGGTGAACCACCACCCAATCCCCCTATTTATGTATTCTTATATGGCATATAATAATTTTAAGAAAGCACAAAGTGCAGGAACTGGCTTAAGAATCCCAGTTTGAGCCCCTGGCTCCCCACCCGCAGGGGAGTCACTTCACAGGTGGTGAAGCAGGTCTGCAGGTGTCTGTCTTTCTCTCCCTTTCTCTGTCTTCCCCTACTCTCTCCATTTCTGTCCTATCCAACAACAGCAGTGACAACAGTAACAACAACAAGGGCTCAACAAGCGCAACAACAATGGGAAAAATGGCTGCTAGGAGCAGTGGATTCATAGTGCCAGCACCAAGCACCAGTGATAAAGCTTGAGGCAGGAAACAAAAAAAGAATTTAAAAAAGTAAACTTCTGACTGACTGCTACCACTTTCCTGGCATGCTTTCACTTGTCCTTTGATTAATTCCCTCACTATCCTTAAGTCTTTACTTCTTAAAGGAATTTATCCAGATACCTGATTGTATTTGAATTTATAAGTATTTTCTCTTATTCTGCTTTAAATTTTTTTCTAAATATTTATGTTTCTAATATGATTTACAATGCACATATTTACTAAAGTCAGTGCATAATTGTTGTTTTCTCCGGGCTGGCTTCACCGGCGGGAGACAAAGACGACCAGAAACTCATGGCTGAGCTGAGAACGTAGTTTAATCTTTATTCACGAGCGGGCAAGCAGTCCAACAACCTAATCACCACACAATCGGCTCCTCTGTCTGTCTCCTCTAGCCTCAGCGCCGGGAACCAAGGAAGTATGTAGGATAGGGGCTGGGGAGAAGGAAGAAGCAGGGAAACTAGCAAGGACTAAATCAGAATCTCCCGGAGGCAGGGGGAGTGAGACCAAACCAATGTAACAGAATGACCATGTAAATAGACCACAATGTAACAGAAAGGATCCCAGAAGCAGAACTAGAAGCATACCAACACATAATATTATAATTCACAAGAATGTAAATTCTAAGATGGCAGTTTTCGGAAATCTCATTGACTGGTATGTGTCTACTGTTAACAAATGAACCTTGGATGAATGAATGAATTATAAATTACACTGTAAATATTAGACAGATTGTAAAGATAACTATTGATTACTATTGTTAAAGATCCTTCACACCTGGTTTCAAGTCCTCAGTAGTCATCTATGGGGGAAGTCTTAGAAGTGCTAGAAGTATCTCTCCTCTTTGTTTCTTTTTCTGTCTGTATTTCCCTCTGCTACAAGAGAAAGAAAAAGAGAAAGAAAAAAAAAGAAAGGGGAAATCAAATAATCCTTTTCACTCACAATTCTCCATTAGGGAGAGCAATTTAAATAGTAAAGTATTATCTGTTCAGTCCAATCTTATATACAAAGACCATCATTTAAATTGCTAATTTTTTTTTCCTTAGAATGTCACCAGGAATGATGTCTCTAGTCTTCTTCTTCTAGCGTTTGCCCTTCTTCCGTAGCCAGTCCACAGCGTCAGGTAGAGCCTGATGTCAAGTTTCGAGACCTCCTTTGAATCTGGAGAGGTGGCAGTCGTTGACTATGTGGGTCATAGTCTGTCTGGAGCCGCAGGGGCAGTTCGGGTCGTCTCTGGCTCCCCAGCGATGGAACATAGCGGCGCACCGGCCTGTTCCATAGCGATGGAGGAGGGCCCGATCATAACGTGCTAGGTCAGAGCCGGGTTGACGCTCGCAGGGGTCTGTGATGAGGTGTTTGTCTCTAGTGATAGATCTTATATAGCCAGTGATCTCTCTAGTCTCTTGAGTGACTCAGCAGAGTAAAATAAATTCTGAACAATATTTGAATTAGGAGATAGATCTGACAAGATCTTTTTTGCTTTTGAAATACTACCACTTATAGTGCCAACTGATGTCCTGAGTGGGGTGAAAATAGCTGTTGACTAGCATGCTGGGAGCATACCGGTAGCGGGGAGTAGGAAACACTTCCTGGAGCTCTGGGTTTGAAACTGGTGGGTGGTGTGATTAGGAATGTAGTCATAGAGTCTCCATATAGGGGCTTGGTCAGCACTGGAGTAAATCTGGGCCCAGTGGCAAACCTAAGTAGTTCTGAGACGGTACAAAGAAAGTAGACAATGGCTGAGTTTGCAATTGCTTGGCACTGAGTAGGAAAAATGGATGCTTGTAAATCAATATGAAATAATAAAAAAGGGGAAAAAATGGGTGCTATTTCCAACTGAAAGTAAACTAAAGATTTGTTAACTCAGGGAATCAGTGGACAGCCCCCTTGCTTGAGTACAAGACATAGACTTTATAGGCACATACAGACTTAAACCAACCACACAATGTAATGGTGTTGAAGGGTACACTCAATTGCAAACAGTTTTTATTAACTTTATTGGGGGATTAATCATTTACAGTACAGCTATTGACACATGGACACAGTTTCTCATCTCCACATGATGGGTGTCTGCAAAATACGCTGACCCTGACCCTAGTTCCTTTTCTGGTATCATGCTCCAGACCTAAAGTACACTCCCACCATGGATCCACCTGCCAGCAATTACAGAAGCCAGACCTTCCACCTTCTGCTCCCCATAATGATCCTGGATCCATATTCCCAGAGGGATAAAGAATAGGAAAGTTTTCAAGGGAGGGGAGGGAGTATGGAGTTGGAGTTCTGGTGGTAGGAACTGTGTGGAATTGTACCCTTCTTATCCTATGGTCTTATCAATATTTCCCTTTTATAAATAAAAATTACTTTTTGATGGACTTTGGAGAATGTACTTGAAAACATGATTTATAAGTTAATTGAACTGTTATCTTTTCTTTGTCCTGTTCTAAGCTTTATTTGCCATCCTGGTATGAGATTTTATAAGGTGTTTACTAAAATCTTTAAAATCAAACTATTTCATTTTGAGTTATTATTGTAAAAGCATTTTCCATAATGTTTTAATTTGTAAGAAAGCTAAGAGCTAAGGGATTGAACTGCAAACAGTGGGTTTCAAGAAAAAATATAGCTATTGACACATGGATATAATTTTTAATCTCCACATGCTAGCTGGGAGGATAGCAATATTAAAGGGTGGGAGCCACTTTGTGGAGCTCAGTATTGGAAACTGATAAGTCAGGAGCCAACTCTGGATGGGAGTAACTCTGGGCCCAATATCAAGCCTAAATATATTCTTATCATGGAATTGTTAGCAAACCTTGTTAATTTCTCTTTAAAAGTAACCTAGTGGGGTTGAGTGGGGGGGGGGGGTAACAGGACATATTGATGCTGTCTGTTTGACTATTATTTAACATATATCTTCATGTTTTCTACACTTGATCTTAGCCAAAAGGCCGAGAAGCGATCTTCATGTTTTCTTAGTATATTTGTTCATTTCATTTTCCAATTTGCCCATTCCTAAGATCTTCTAATTATAAAAAAAATCCAGGAAAAAAATGTCACATGTAAATGAAAACTAATAAGAAAGTAAAAACAGATTCACTTTCAATCAGTTTTCCACCCACCTCATATTACTTACAGAGCAGAACATTCAATTTGAAATGTAACTCTCCAGTTCCACAGCTCAGAAAATGAGACTATACATATCATTACAATCCCCAGTAGAGATAATGAGAGCATATGCACAGCTACGACTATCCATTGAGATAATGAGATTATAAATACTACACTCCTACTGCTTCCAGGTGTAATGAGAAGCTACCATTTTATGGTCATATTACTGCAATCATCCTTGAGACTAGGCAACAGTGGATTCAGAGACGACCCAATGAGGAGTCGAATCAGAGTATCATATATCGTAGCCTTTCTCTTGGAGAAAAGCAACAAAGTTACTGAATACATTCATTTGTTAATGAATATTTTCTAGTTTTTAGAAAATTATAAATAATGAAAACATTATTTAAGAGAATGATTGGGAATATTTATATAGGTCATATCAATAGCTCTTATGAAATAATGATCCACTTAAGATCCTCTGGAAATACTCATTTAATGTATTTTATTCTTTTAGATGGAGAAAAAAATCGGTGTCTAACACATTATCAATGAATTATGTTTTTGGCAGTACTATTGATTTTCTACTGCCAGAGGATAATTACATTCCTTAGAGACATCCACTTTCCTGGAGATATTTATTTGTGTTCCAAAATTATGAGAAAATAAAGTGCTCCAGGCTCAATTTGAGGATTGAGTTGGGGATGAATTTGCTTGGTAATCTAAATTATAAAAAGAAGTATATACTTCTGCTCAGTTGTGATACTTGAAATGCAACTCTTGAAAGCAAAATATTCCTGCATGTATGAAATGGAGATCTTAATTTGAGAGAGATGGGAAGCAAATTTTCATTCACTGAGTCTACTAGTAGCAAATTTGGGTATTTTTTTTAAAAAATAGCTTGAATATTTGCATATCTCTGGTGATGGGACTGGTGAAATAAGTAAAGTGAAAGTAGAAAAATATTTAGAATCTATGCTAGAACTTTTTTTTCTTTTTCTTCTTTATTTAAGAAAGGATTAATTAACAAAACCATAGGGTAGGAGGGGTACAATTCCACACAATTCCCACCACCCAATCTCCATATCCCACCCCCTCCCCTGATAGCTTTCCCATTCTCTGTCCCTCTGGGAGCATAGACCCAGGGTCATTGAGGGTTGCAGAAGGTAGAAGGTCTGGCTTCTCTAATTGCTTCCCCGCTGAACATGGGCGTTGACTGGTTGATCCATACTCCCAGTCTGCCTCTCTCTTTCCCTAGTAGGGTGGGTCTCTGGGGAAGCTGAGCTCCAGGGCACATTGGTGGGGTCTTCAGTCCAGGGAAGGCCGGCCGGCATCCTGATGGCATCTGGAACCTGGTGGCTGAAAAGAGAGTTAACATACGAAGCCAAACAAATTGTTGAGCAATCATGGACACAAAGCTTGGAATAGTGGAGAGGAAGTGTTAGGGGGGTACTCACTGCAAACTCTAGTGTACTTCTGCTTTCAGGTATATATTTTGCAGTCGTTTATGGATACGTGTGAACATATGCTCTCTCTCACAGAAACTGGTGTATATCTAGGTTTTGGGACTTTGTTAGAAAGGCCCTTCCTCTGGTGCCCTTTCATATCAAACCAAAATGGTTTCTTTACCAATAAGCTAATATATTTTCTCAGCTTTCTTTACAAAGGGTATTTATCCACTTCCACTGCTAGAGAAAACTGACCTAAATTCTTTATATGTGTTAGTAAGACAGATTTATCATCCCTCCCTTTTTATTAGTGATTTAATAATTCTCAGCAAAACTATGGGAAAAGAGGGGGTACAATTCCATACAATTCCCACTGCCAGAGTTCCCTATCCATTCCTCCCTGCATTGGGAGCTTCCCTAGTCTTTATCCCTCTGGGAGTGTGGACCATAGGTCATTATGAGGTGCAGAAGGCGGGAGGTCTGGCTTCTCTAATTGCTTCTACACAGGACATGGGCATTGATGGGTGGATCCATACCCTTAGCCTGTTTCTGTCTTTCCCTAGCAGGGCAGGGGTCTGTAGAGGGGAAGTTCCAAGACACTTTGGGCCCTACTCAGAGAATCCTGGGATTCCCACATAGATCTGATGGACCTAGGCCTCTAACAGATGCCTCTCTCTAGCATCACTGGTCGTCTCCATCAGGAACAACATTATAAACCCTCTTGTGGGCTTCTACAGGTCCTTGCCCTCAATTGTAGAACAGCAATGGTAGAAACTGCCCCATTCCACAGTGGGAGGCTGGGTCAGTTCTGCTACTGGAGGCAGACTGGTCCTGACGTGAATGTAGCCTAGAATGTTCCTAGCTATCTATGGCCATGGACCAGGAGCTCGGACTGACACATCTGGCTGCACAGGTTACATGGGCTCCTGTGTTAAATATGAATAGCTATGGACCCTTGGTCAGATCAATGGGGGTTATAGTTAACAGTATTTACATAATTTTGCCATATTTGGGCACTACTCTCTGCCCTGATCCAGCTTTCTAGTCCTATTCCCAACTCTGACAGGACCAACCATCTTCCCAGACAGGACTCTCAGCCTACCTGCATGTTAGCTGTCTGTCCCAGGCAAAAATGAATAAAGTCACTGGTCCCTTAGGATATACCTAAGATAGACTTCTTGACTTCTTCCAACATAGAGACCCCGGATTTCATCCACTATATTCTTGCCTTTAGGTTCCTAATTATTAAACGACTTGTTCTGCTCTACATCTTGATGCTTTTCAGCCACCACGTTGCAAATTCTACCATGATACCAACCTGACTTTCCTGGGCAGGTGACCTCACCAAAGACTTATTATTTCTAATCATCTTATTCAAGAAAACATACATTTGAGGCCAGAGGGTAACACACACACTTTAGTGCATATTCACCTTATGCAAGCAAACCCTCACCACCTGCAGGGGGAGATTCACAAGCACCAAAGCATTGCTACCAGTGCCCCTCTCTCGTCCTCTACGCCTCTCCTACGTCTCTCAATTTCTGTATGTCCAATCAAAGGGGGGGGAAATGAAGTAAAAAAAGAAAGTGGCCACCAGGAGCGGTGGACTTGACCCAGTGGTAACTTTGGGGAGTGGGGAAGGAAGGAAAGAAGAGAAGAAACAAGAAAGGAAGGGAGGGGAAAAAAATACTGTTTCCATGTCAATCTAGTCTATTATCCTATTAAACATTTCTTGTGTTTCCTCAGAAATCATTACAGAGTGAATATATATTTAATTTATATTATCTCATATCTGATCATACTTAAAATTAAGAAGCAGACAGAAATTAAACTTCTGTATTGTGTATTATTTTAAAATAGAAGAATTGGAGACGTAGATATAATAGTGAATAGGTGACAGGTGATAGAAAGACCGTTTATGGAATGAGGCCACATTTACTTATGCTGAAAATGTATTTTGATATATCTGAGTAATTACAGAGTAATCACATATAATACAAATATAGATGGTAAATATATATCATATATGTCTTTATCATCTATCCATCATAATCTTTCTACCTAGCTAAAATTAAGACATGGTCATTTGGTGTGCTCATTGCTACTTGAGTGTCTTAATTACTAGATTTTCTTCTTAGGCAGAACAAGGAGATATATGTATATCTGCCTGTATGCAGATAGCTTTAACAGGTTTATTATTTTATAACTTTATTTCTGTTTTCAGAAACTTTGTCTTTCCTAGATTCTAATCTATCCTTGTTTGTAACTTTTTTCAAATAATGAGAAACCTGAATTTCTATGATTTTTTTCTAGACTATATATATAAACTAGCTTCAGATTTACTAATACATAACCCTTGAAAATGTATGAACTTTAATTAGAAAAGCATTATAATGCCAAACAAAGGTAATGAAAGATGTTATTTAATTTTCCTCAAGTAGAGAAATGATTTTCTCAAAGACTAGCAGGAAGTCTATTATATTTATGAAGGAGTATTTTTTTTCATCAAATCCCCAATACATGCTGCAAAATTCATCTTTAGTTTTTTTTTTATTATTTGATTGCCTTTTCAACTCTAAATATAATTTCATTTCTCATCTATCTCTGTAGACTTTCAACCTTGTTTTTGTGCTCTGAAATTTCCAAGCTCCCAATTTCTCATCTTTAATATCTGGTTCTCAGAGGAATTGCTAGTAGGATTTCTCACTCACTTAATATTTATGGAATAAGCTGACCAAAAGGAAGTAGTGGCAGAAGGTGTTTTAATGTTTAATACTTTGTTCTTTGTTCTTTCACCATTACTAGCCTAAGTCAGATCAATGTATTTTTTTAATTAAATTAATTAATTAATTAATTAATTTTGTTGCCCTTGTTGGTTTTTTTTTTATTGTTGTTGTAGTTATTATTGTTGTTATTGATTTCATCGTTGTTGGATAGGACAGAGAGAAATGGAGAGAGGAGGGGAAGACAGAGAGGGGACAGAGAAAGACAGAGACCTGCAGGCCTGCTTCACCGCCTGTGGAGCGACTCCCCTACATGTGTGGAGCTGGGGCTCTAACCAGGATCCTTAAGCTGGTCTTTGAGCTTTTCCCCACCTGCGCTTAACCTGCTGCTACTGCCCAACTCCCCCCCTTTTTTTTTTTAAAGGCGCTTCTTTCCCTTGATGACAAACCTGTTCTATTCCAGTGACTTTACTGAAACAGGAATTTTGCAAATATTATTGATCGTACCTTTCACTTTGCTTGTAAATCCAGTTACTGCCTTCCCAGCTTAAATTTTAAGTTGTCTTTTTTTTTTTTTTTTTTTTTTTACTTATGATCTCCTTCATGTTCTTATACCCATCAGAGACTTCAGAATAAGACAGGCCACAGTACATCCTGCATAGAAATTACAATTAGTTGCCCCTATGCCCCAATGTATTTTGCACACAGCTAAAAATAGCCTTATTAAAATAGTTGAGGATATGTTTTTCTAAGGCTAATTAGATCACATTAGAATTAAGTACTATTCTGTAATCAAATATTCAGGTCTTATTCTACTGTGATTTCAGCCAGCTTCTGTAGGTGATATTGGTTTACCAGTTGACACAAACAACCTTCAAGCAGAAGCCAAAAAAAAAAACCAAAAAAACTCTGTATCTGTTAATCCTCCCCATATTTAATTTAAATTCATCTTATTTCCTTTGGAGCTCAGAAAAGATCTTATAAACTAAGTGTTTATAGTAAGGTTCATTTTAATTCTGGGTTTTAGCGATATTTTCTCATAAAGAAATTAATTCATTCTTTAAAAAGTAGAAAAATAAGATACAAAACTAGGAATAGAAAATAAAATTAGAAGAGAGGAAATCAAAATGGAGAGAAGCTGTTTTATTAAAATATTTCAAGGAGTCGGGGTGGCGCAGCAGGTTAAGCGCATGTGGTGCAGAGCACAAGGACCTGTGTGAGCCCCTGGCTGCAGGGGAGTCACTTCATAGGAGGTGAAGCAGGTCTGCTGGTGTCTTTCTCTCTGTCTTCCCCTCCTCTGTCCGTGTCTCACTGTCCTATCTAAAAACAACAACAATAATAACAACAACAATAAAAAACAAGGGCAACAAAAGGGAAAAAATTTTAAAATATAATAAAATTAAAAAAATATATTTCATAAGGGTTGGGGACATAGCATAATGGTTATTAAAAAGGCTTTCATGTCTTAAGTCTGTGAAGTCCCAAATTCAATCCCTAGCACAACCAGAAGCCAGAGCTAAGCTGTGGTCTGGTAATAAATATAATAATAATAATGACAGTAATAATAGTAATGTAAATGCTTCACAAAATTTAGGGAAGCTTCAGAACTTGTGATGCATGACACCAATTTCTCTCCTTTGTGTTTCTCTATTTCCTTCTCTCTTTACTCCATGATTAAACAGAGACTGACTGCTAGAAGCAGTGGAATAATGAAAGTTCAAAGGCATGGCAGACAGTCTAACCGGAAAAATATTGACAACATCCTGTTGAAGTTGATAGTAATGATATACATGCACACTATGGTGTGTCTGGTAGAGTGTGCATATTACCCTGCCCACGGACGTGGTTCAAGTAGTCTCTGCAGGTATCTCTTCCTCACGCCTTCTCCTTGTTTTTCTATCTAAACCAGAAAAGAAAAAAAAAATAGAAGAAGAAGAAAATGACCAACAAAATTGGTGGAATGATCATGCAAACATTGAGCCCCAGCAGTAAACTTTGTGGCAAAAAAATAAAAATAATATACAATACTACATTCATATATCATTTCGGTAAATAAAAGGCAATAGCTTAACAGAGACCATAGATATTAAAAGGAAAACAAGGGAGTAATAACTGATATTAAAAGTAACTCCAGTACAGCTTATGAATTTGTATGCATGTATGTATATATCTCTGAAGTGATCCAGCTTTAAATGAGAAATAAATTTTGTGTCTATTAAAAGTTTATATCTAAGAAAGAAATTAAATGCAAAAGTATTCCTCTTCCCAAAAGTCAATTTTCTACAATCTTATTAGTGACTTTTCTAAATAGCTAAGGGCAAAACAAAATAGCATTTTATATGAATTTTTCATGAGAATAGAAAAAAAACATTTTCTGCTTGCCTGGGGTTAACATACTTTCTCTTCCAATTTATGGCAAGATTATTACAGAAAGGAAAATCACAAGTTAATCTCTGTATCTGAATATACATACATGCACTGTGACAGATGAAGCAAAGTACTTCCAGTAAACGTTACTCATATGTAAAGAGATTGATATATTAAATCAAGAGGACTTACTCCAGAAATTCATGGTTGGCTTAGTATTCAGAAATTAATCATTAAAAGAATAAAGGAGAAACAAGTGACCTCAAAAGATGCAGGAGAAGTGCTTGATAGAGTTGAATCCACCGCTCCCTGCAGCCATTTTTTTTTCCTTTTTATTGGCTAAGACAGAGAGAAATTGAGAGTGGAGGAGGACATACGGAGGAAGAGAGAGAGACACCTGCAGACCTACATCACCACTTGTAAAACATCCCCCCTGCAGGTGGGGAGGGAGTGAGGGCTTAAACTTGGATCCCTGAGTGGATCATTGCAATTAGTACTATGTGCAATTAACCGGGTGCTCCACTGTCCGGCCCCCTGAAAGCTATTTCTTAAAGGCCATGGAGACAGCTTAGCAATATTGCACAAGGCATGCTAGCATGTGTGAAGTCACAGGTTTGATCCTTAGCATCTAATTGAACAGAACTGATCACTATTCTTTCTTACTTCTACCTTTGTTTTATTTCTTTCATTTTATATGTGTATATTCCTTCCTTAGAGATGAATTTATATATATATTCCTTCCTTAGAGATGAATTTCCTTAAAAGATAAAGTTCTCAATAGAATGGAACCTTTTTATTTATTTTCCGTGTAAACTTCATCCAGGCCTATTTCTCCCACTTGGTCCAATCGATGCCACTTAACGATTTTCTCCCATTCTGTGTCTCTCTCTTTCAGTGGTGATTCATTTTTCAGCTTGATGTAGTCCAACTGGTTTATTTTTTGGTTTTGTTTTCCTTGTATTTGGATTTGAATCAGTGAAGGATGTTTCTAAGACTTGCATTAAAGAGAATTCTCCTAATGCCTTTCTCTAAGCAATTGGTGTTTTCTGGTCTATCATCTACATCTTTGATCCATTTGGAATTTACTTTCGTGTATGGTGAAATCATATTTTCCCAACATCACTTTTGAATAGACTTCACCTTTATTCATTTGATGCTTTTGGCTCCCTCACCTTAAATTAAATTCATGTAGGCCCGGGGCTAATTTCTGGCTTTCAATTCTATTCATCTGTTCTTTGTGTAAATTTTGGTTCCAGAATAAGAAAATTCTGATTATAATGGTTCAGTAGTATGTTTTGAGACCTGAAAGTGTGATGCCTTTACTCTTGTTCTTTTCTCACTAGATTGCTTTGGCGATTCTGGGTATTTTACATCTTCAAAGAGCTTTTATATCTTTTTTTTTTTCCTATTCTCTTAAAGAAATTTGATAATGGTAGGGGTTTGGGGTGGTGGCACACCCAGTTGAGCGCACACAGTACTAATTGCAAGGGCCCTTACAAGGATTCAGGTCCGAGTGCCTGATTCTGCAACCTGCAGGAGTGACACTTCACAGGGTGCAAAACAGGTCTGCAGGTTTTTATATTTATTTCTCTCTATCCTCCCCCCGCCACACCTTTCAATTTCTCTCTGTCCTATCCAATTAGAAAAAATGGCCTCCAAGAGTAGTGGATTTATAGTGCCAGTACCAACCCCAGCTATAACCCTGGAGGGGGAAAAAAAAAAGAAAGAAAGAAAAAATGAAAATGAAAATGAGAAAAAAAAAATGGAAATGTGGTGGGACCTTGATGGGGACTGCATCAAATTTATATATGACTCTAGATAGAATAGTCATTTTGATGATCTTAATTCTTCTAATTCATGAGCATGGGGCCTTTCTATTTCTGTATCTTTTTATACTTCCTTGAATAGTGACTCATAAGTTTGAGTATAGGGGTCCTTCGCTTTCCTTGTTAGTTTTATCCTTAAGTATTTGGATATATATGTTGCTATGTTGAGTGGAATTGATTTTTGAATTTCTTCATTTAACTTGGAGTTTGCATAGATTTTTATATATTGATTTTGTAGTCTGCTACCTTACTATATTGATAAATTCCAGGAGTTACCTCCTGGATTCTCTTGGATTTCCTTTTTTAAAAAATTCTTATTTATAAAAAGGAAACACTGATAAGAATATTAGATGAGGGGAAGAACTCCACCACCAGAACTCCGTATCCCATCCCCTCCCCTGATAGCTTTCCTATTCTTTATCCCTCTGGGAGTATGGACCCAGGGAATCATGGGATGCAGAAGGTGGAAGGTCTGGCTTCTGTAATTGCTTCCCCGCTGAACATGGGTGTTGATAGGTGGATCCATACTCCTAGCCATACTCCTTTCCCTTTGTGCGATAGGGCTCTGGGGAAGTGGGGCTCCAGGACACATTGGTGGGGTCGTCTGCCCAGGGAATTCTGTTTGACATCATGCTAGCATCTGGAACCTGGTGGCTGAAAAAAGAGTTAACATATAAAGCCAAAATAATTGCTGACTAATCATGAACCTAAAGGCTGGAATAGTTCAGATGAAGAATTGGGTGGGAATCCTCCGTTTTGTAGTTAGTAGGACTATTTTAGTTATATTCCAAAGAGCCCATGACTATACTAGTTTTTTTTTCTATTTTTAATTTTTTTAAATATTTATTTATTTTCCCTTTTGTTGCCCTTGTTGTTTAACATTGTTGTGGTTATTGATGTCGTTGTTGGATAGGGCACAGAGAAATGGAGAGAGGAGGGGAAGACAGAGGGGGGAGAGAAAGACAGACACCTGCAGACCTGCTTCACCACTTGTGAAAAGTTTCCCCTCCAGGTGGGAAGCTGGGGGCTCGAACTGGGATCCTTATGCTGGTCCTTGAGCTTTGCGCCATGTGCGATTAAGCCGCTGCACCACCGCCCGACTCCCTAGTTGTTTTTTTTTTTTTTTTTTTTTTCCTGAGCCTGACATCTGATATGCAGGTGAATCCAAGTTATTGTCTGGGGAGGTGATGTCATGGCTGGAAAAAGGACCAGAAAGCTGGATCAGGGAAGAGAGTAGCTCCCTAATATGGGAAAGGAGTATAAATATTGTTGACTGTAAACCCCATCAATCAGATTTAATCTGGAAAACATGAACTGAGTGACTTACTAATAATAGAACTTTATTTCTCACATATATACATTGGAAATAGGGTGTTAGCAGAGTCATGTTCTGTCAAAAATATTTGAACTTCATATTTCTTCTTATAGTTTCACATGTCAGAGAGTGAAAATGGGACACAAACTCTCTTGATTTTCTTAGGGTGTAGATCTCATTTAAGGAAACTCCAAACTTAGGACCATATCTAATATTAATCACCTTTCAAAAACCCCATTTTTTTCATTATTGATTTAATATTGATTTACAAAATTATAAGTCAATGGGTGTAATTCCACACCATTCCCGCCTCCAGTTCTGAATCCCCAATCCTTCTGTTGTAAGCCGCAGTAGTTTTCTTAAAGTTGCAGATATGGGTTAACTACCATTTCTACAACTATCCATATATATATTTGTATAAAATTCCCCCCCTTTTTAAGGTCCCATCTTCTCATCTTTCCCAAGTCACACATACGCCTATTATTATATCCTATTTTTTCCTTTCTTTTTCCTCTTCTCTCTTTCCAGGTCCTCATGGAGTTAGAGTTCAGAGCCCTCTGATCCCCTTATCACTTCTCCTTCACTTGGAGTATGGATCAAAATTATTTTGGGGTATAGAAGGTGGGAATTCTGGCTACTGTGATTGCTTCTCCACTGGACATGGGCATTGGTAGTTCAATTCATATCCCACAGCCTGAAAAACTCCATTTCTCACCAAGCAAAGGGGTAGCCTTTGAACAAAGGCATTGCTGCAGAGGGTGGGTAGTGCTGGTGGGGGAGGGATGCAGGGGGGTGGCAGACATTCAGTCAAACACAACAATAAGTAAATCTTGAATGAGACCGAAAAATTTCATCTTCTATCTGGTCTGAACCACTTTGATATGTGAGATATAACATATAAATTTATCAGTCTTTACCAATATTACTGTACTTGAACTGAACATTATATAGCCTTTTCTTTTTCAGGCATTTGAAGTAATATGTTTAGGAAAACATTTAATCCATCTATTATGAATTCAATGAGGAAGCATTTATCAGATGTCTTGTATATGCCAAACACTGTGTTAACAGTTGATATCACAAAGATGATGTAAGAATGGGGGCTGGGTGGTGGCATACCTGGTTGAGTGCACATATTACAGTGTTCAAGGACCCAGGTTCAAGCCCCCAGTCCCCACCTGCAGGGAGAAAGCTTTGCGAGTGGTGAAGCGAGGCTACAATTTTATCTCTGTCTCTCTCCCTCTCTGTCTCTCCTTACCCTCTCGGTTTCTGGCTGTCTCTATACAGTAAATAAAGATAATAATAAAAAAAAGGCTATCAACATTTCTTTAAAAATGCCCTAATACAAAGAGCATAAGGTCAAGTAAATTTTAATAATGCATAAACTCTAAAGTAACTGTACAATCAGGATGGGTGGGAGAGGTAGGCAGTCAGAGAAGGAGAAGAATCAGTAATGTCTTGGTGGAAAGAAGAGCTAGGGGTTTAGGAAGAAGATGGTGTAACCAGTAAGCCCCCCCCCCCCTTTCTTGGTAGTCCAAGTGCTCAGTTAGTTTTGCCAGGGTCAATTTGATTTGCTTTCAAGTAGAATGAAAAGCAGGTGGGTTAGGGTTGATTTTCCTTAAGCGTCATATCCATTTACTTGACTGACTTAGGGAATGATTAGCCAGACTACTTCACACTGGTTTAGAGCACGTGATAACTGCTGATGGAATAGATACCTTGAGATGTTATGTATGTTACAACTTCCGTTTTCTTTCTGCCGAGTATTTTGAATAATTCTAACCAAACTACTCTACTGTGAGGGCAGTAAAAGGTTAAAAGAAAATTATCCTAGGGTTGCATATGGAATTGTAAAGTTATTATAGGATCTTGGTTTTTTGTCATATCAATTTTAGATAAATTTCAGCTCACTAGGAAGATGATAATCATTGAACCAAAAGGCACTATCTTGACAGACTTTCATATCTACAACCAAGTAAATAGGCAAAGGTGAGAGTAACTGGAAGAATGAGGCTGGGGAGGTAACATACTTTTATGCAAAAAGATTTTTATGCCTGAGGCTCTGAGGTCCCAGGTTTGATTCCTAGTCCACTGTACGCCAGAGTACTTTCTGTGACTTTCTCTCTGTAACGCTCTCTCACTAAGATAAAATAAATGAATATTAAAAAATGAGATTCAGTGAAAAAGAGTAACTTGGGAGAGTCATCTTAAGATGTAAAAACAGAGCAGCATCTAGAACCAGGCCAAGAGAAATGAAGTGAATGTACAACTCTCTAACTCTGGGCACAAGGCACTTAGCAAGGGGGGGTGAAATTCAGCCCCCAAATTTATACACTATTGTAAAGCAATAGTAACTAAATAAATTTTTATTTAAAATTTTAAAGAGAAATAGAAGCGTATGGAGATGGAACCAGTTTTCTTTTATTTATGAATGATTTTCCACATACAGGATAATTCTGTAATATGTTCACCTCAATATTATTAATATGAAACTTTAGATGAAACTTCAAAGTGGTTTTGTTTTTTAATTACTTCTGTTCAACACCTGTCTGAATGTAATTAATAAAACACATTATCAGAAGTATCTAATCAGATTACCTGCGCTGCAATACACAGTCACTCCCTCTTGGAAAGTTGCTGTCTTCAAAAATGCACTCATTCACTTAGAGGTGTTACTGAATTTCATTAAGCCTAAGTATAATCCATTCCAGTCTATTAGGATGAAAATTTGGTTTTTGTATCTCAGTGTACCCCCTGTCCCTTTAACTTCTATTGAATTGGTAAAGATTCCTTCCTATAAAAAAAAAAAACCCTGAAAAATCCCTCAGTTTCTGTGTCTAAGGCAGTGACCTCGTGAGCAATTGCCAGCTAAGCTTTGAGTAAGCCTGTTGGCATGCTTTGTAGCCACTTTAATTTGATTATCTTTCTGTTTGATAGGGTCTGGAGATACCACAATAAGTATAAAAAAATCCAACATTTGTATGTTGACATTGTATGCTACAAGCTTGTCAGTTCTGCTTACTCTTAAACAATTTTCTGGGGGCATTTAAGGTTTCTTAGGTATAACACCCTGTCATTAGCAAACAATGACACGTTCCCTTCACTGTTCTGACTAGGACTGACACTGTGTGAATACAACGAAAGAGAGGGTAACCTTACAGTGTTGCTCTCTTACCCCAGAGACGGTTTCATTTTTATGATTGTGTATAGGACTAGCTGTGCGTTTGTTATATGTGGCTTGTATTATTTTGAGGCATGTCTTCTTGGTGTTATCTCTGTTAAACATTTCTATCATAAAGGGATGTTAAATTTTGTTGATTTTGTTTACATTCATTATAGTTAACATGTATTTTCTAAAAATTTTTCATATCTACTTACATTTTAAAGTTATAAAATAGTATTTTCCTCTGTCTTTGTACTTAAACATTTATTTGGTTGCATTTATTCAAAGGGTATGACTATAATAAAATAGTACTTTAACTAGAATCAAAATTCCAATGGTGTTCTTTGCAGAAATGAAATAGAATTTTTTTTTTTTTTTTAGAACCAGAGAAGGTTCCCAAAATACAAGGCAGTTTTGTGAAGGAACAACAAAGCTGAAAGCTTCATACTCCCTGATTTCAATCTGTATTACAGAGTTATAGTAATCAAAAAGTATATATGATATTGGCATAAAGACAGATACATGTTAATAGAATGAAATAGGCAAGCAGAGCAATGTGTCATTCACATAAATATATGGAGAGAGAGAGATCCAAAATGCCAAAATAAATGAAGCTCAGAATGTACAGTGGAGATTACCATGACTTTGTAATACAGATTGAAATCAGCAGTATAAAGCCTTCAACATTATATTTATATAAATAGTATGTTTATACAGATGCATTATGTTGATGTAAATATATTAATTACACATGCCAGTATCTAGTTACTGTATGAGACAGGAAAATGTATCATTTCATTTTTCCCATTTTATTGGGAGGGTAATAGTTTACAGTGCTCTTGTTGACACGGGCGCCGTTTCTCATCCCCTCATGCTGGGTGTCTGCAGACCACTCTCACTCCCAACACAGGACCTTTCCCATTATCATACATCAAGACTCTATGGATTTCTTCACCCCCTCTCGTCCCTTTGTCTACAGTCTTTTGCTTTGTTTCACCTCACCCAGTTCAAGTTTCATATTATTATTATTTTTCTTAATTTTCTGTCCTTGTTTTCTTCCTTTTCATCTATAAGTGAGGTCATGGTATTCGTACTCCTCTTTTTGGCTTGTCTCACGTAATAGAATGTCTTCCGCTTACATTCAAGTTCTGTGGAGTGTAAATCCTACAACTTTCATAGCCACCCTTCTGTTCAGCTAGACATCTAAGTTGTCTCCAAGTTGGTGCTGTTAAAAACTGGGATCCTGTGAACATAGATGTTCATAGTTCTCTGCAGATGGGTGTCTTTATTTCTTTGGATATATCCTCACGAGTGGATTGTCTGATCATAGAGCATGTCTATGTCTAGTGTTTTATGAAGTCTCCAGACTTCAAATTGGATCAATTTTCTTTTTTCCTCCACCTCTTCAACCAGTATTCCTTATCATTGCTCATTCTAACGTGTAACATTCTCACAGGAGTGAAACTGTATCTCTCTGTTGTCTTTATCTGCATTTCTCTGATATGCAATGACTTGGAACGTTTTTTTCATGTCTCTGGCCTTTTGGATCTCTTCTTTGGTGAAGATTCTGTCCATATGTTTGTTTCTAAGTTTGGTGAGTTCTCTAGATTTGGGTTATTAGCCCTTTGTCTGATATGTGGCCTGTAAAGATCTTCCCCGTCTCTGTCAGGAGTCTCTCTGTTTTGGTCATGGTTCTGTTTTTCTGTGCAGAAGCTTTTCAGCTGAATGTAATCACATCAGTTCATTTTTATTGTTGTTGTTGCCATTGGACCTGAGTCATTGACGATATTTCTGAAAATTTACATCGGAAAGTTCTTTTCAGTGTAAAAGAGTTCAATGTTTTCCTCTAGATATTTGATGGTTTCTTGTCCACTATCCAGATCTTTGGGCCACATACTTACTTTTGTCGAGTGCTGAGATGTAGTAATCTAGTTTCATTTTTTTCTGTCTGTTTCAACCCACTTTCCCCAGCACCATTTGTTGAAGAGACTCTCCTTACTCCATTTTGTGCATTGACCACCCTTGTCAAAAATTAGGCATCCTGGGGTGTGGGGGCTTATTTCTGACTCTGACTTCTGTTCCTTTGGTCTGTGAAACCCATTTTTGTTCCAGTACCAGGCAGTAACTCTGTAATATAGTTTGAGGCCTGGGAGTATGGAACCTCTGTTCTTGTTGTTTTTTTTCTGAAGATTTCTATCACAGTCACTTCAGAGTCCCAAATGGAATAAGTAAAATTATTTGATAATTTGCTCATGGTGTCCCACAGAACCTGGCATGTAGAAAATAATACGAAATATTAGAAGATGGGGTAGTCTAGACTTTTATTTGGAGTTGAAAAATGTATATCCTGTAATTATTGGTTCTAAACAATCTCCCCTCTCGATATTAAAAAAAAAAAGGGTAAGTCTTTGGGCTAGAGACTAAATCTAATACAGTTCCTATTCCTTGAGAAACCACTCATTGTTCTGCTTAAAGATGGGTGAGATAGGTTTCTATTTAGATAGTCAGAAGCTGAGTCACAAGAGCTACATCTCCAAAACAAAACAAAATAATAATAATAATAATACTGTTAATAAAAACTCAGTAAATTTAGAGACATGTTAAGTGACTTTTTCAATTACATTATTTATTTAGTGATATTTAATAATTTATAAATCCAGTCACGTCCACTCTAGTGAGAAAAAGACATTAAAAAGGTTATCACCAAATGAAAACTTATTTCTAGTGAGAAAAAGGTGGAATAAGATGATAAAAAAAATATATAAAGTGAAAATGATTTCTGGAGTTACTTTGAGGGTTTATTGTGTGCATTCATGTGCTACTGTTGGCCAGGAAATACCAGACTGATTGGCTTGAGATTCCAATTTTCTAAAAGGTTGAGAGCAAAGCATTCAATTAGGGAAGAAATCAAATTTCTAGAATGCAAGAAAGAAAGAGTGACATTCCTCTTTTAACCCAAGTGGGTAGGGATATAAGAAAGAACCTCACTTAATAAAGGCCCTGTAATTCTGAGACTGCTTAGTGTGAACTCAGTTCCTTTCTGTGAATTGTTTTCAAACACTAGATATAGATACGGATATAGATATATATGTAGATAAAGATATTATAATGATCCTGACTTGTCACGGCATACCTGTAATTGAGATGAAGTGATTTAATCATTCAAAATAAGCAAGCACTTCAGTTATACGCACGGCAAAGCAGGGGCATTATCCAGGAAAGTTAGTTTGCTGATCCGATGCTTATATTCTTGTGATATGAATTTTAGTTATATGTGATTGAATCCGTTTGTGAACGAAAACACTCCATTCAGTTGGAGGAAGTATAGACAAGAGCCACATATCACATCTGTAACTAAAGAATGTTCCTTGTCTGAAACTTAGATGATGGAGTTACACACACACACATACACACACACACACACACACACACACAAACACACACACACACATTTTGAAAATTACGTAAATAGATTTTTCACCGTGTAAAGTGGTTTTCAGTAGTGGCACCTTCAAACTGAGTAAGTATATATCAATTCCTTTCAATTGACTATGCCGGCATCAGCATAAATTTGTGTTGAGAGGTTTCCAGCTCTATTGTGTATGTCTCCAATTGCTGTCAGTTGCCTCCGGAACATGTTACAATCTTCCATAACTATCTGGACCTGACTTTACCAGACAAAGCAGCAACAATATTCTAACACAAAACAGCCCAAGGGCTAAACATGAATAAGAGGACTTGGAACTCCCTTATCTTTTTTTTCTGTCAGCTTTATCCTGCTTGGAGTCAATATTCGTTGTTGCTCTCTTATCTCTCATCTAAATCTGAAAGTGAACCTGAGCATCCCGAGTAGACATTAAGGTCATTCTCCCAGGGACCAAATTGAATCGCAATGTGCAGATTTTTTTCCAGAATAGCAGGCTTAAAAAAACCCCATAAAATGCAAAGCCTCTTACTTTCTTCTCAAGCAGTGAAAACATAAAATTGAACATATGTTTTTAAGGTGGACAAAAATGAAAGCAAATGTGGTTTGCATTTTCTCAAGGCTCAGTATCTGAAGCCTTCCCATTTCTTACAGTGTAAAGAACCTTGGATGATGGACTCAGATTTAAATCTCTTAAATTAACTGAAAATACAAAAACAAACAAGCAAAAAAAAGTATGTGTTCAGTATGAAGCAGAGACAACTGGAAATGACTAAGCCTAATCATAATTTTGCTACAAGGTGCCCAGAAACTTAACATTTACTTGTATATTGTAATAAGTGATCATTGCAGAAGTAGGCAGTATGGAACTAAACTTGAAGAAAAGCAGGCAAGTCTAGACTACTTTAGAATAGCTTGACACAATGAGACTACATGACCACTTTGGTTGGTCATTTGTTTTTGGAAATAAAGTTTTATCATAATTCAGCCATTCTCATTTCTCATATATTGACTATTGAGTCCTTAAACTACAACTTCACATTTGGGTAGTTTCAAAACAGATCTTAGGGCTACACAAAGCTTACAATGTTTGCTGTCTTATCCTTTAGAAATAAAATTTCATCAGCTTCTGCTCTAGAGAATATTCTAATACATTCAGCAAATGAAACTAAAAACTAGTTATGTTGTGTGTGTGTTTGTGTGAGAGAGCAGATATATTTTATTTGTAACACAATGAAAACAGTCAAATTTTCTTTTCATTTTCTTTTATTTGAATAAACAGTTATTATTTTTATCATTGTATTGGGGGAGTTAATAGTTTAGGGTAAAGTTGGTAAAATATTGGTATGATTTCTTATCTGCCTGTGATGGGGATCTGCAAAACACCCCCCCCCAATTTAAGTTCTTTTCCTTTGATTGGATAACAACTATAGTTTCAATACATATTTTTTCTCAGACAAGCATTCCATTGTGCTGTACAGAAAGAAGTCTGGTACCAATCTGAATCTTGTTACAGGGAATTTTGATTTTTTTAATTTAAATTATGAAAATGTTTGCAAATGTGGCCACAGAGAAGAGGTTTACACTGATTTTGAATGATTCATAGAAGTGAAAGAAAAGTGAATTTTTTTCTGGAATATTAGTAAATGATCCTAAAGAAGGTATCATAAATTCTGTAACCCAGAGCTGGGCAGCAACACCAATGGCTCCCCACCTGTGGGGGGGGGGGGTCACTTCACAATCAGTGAGGCAGGTCTGCAGGTGTCTGCCTTTCTCTGTCCCCCTCTTGTCTTCTCCTCCTCTCTCTGTTTCTCTCTGTCCTGTCCAACAATAATGGCAATAACAACAAGGGCAACAAAATGAGAAAAATGGCCTCCAGGAACAGTGGATTCATAGTGCTGGCACAGAGCCCCAGTGATAACCCTGGAGGCAAAAGAGAAAAAAAAATCTCTAACCAATTAAACATAGATCTTATAAGCTTGGGAATCTAGTAGAAAGGTCCAAAGAAGGCAGAGCCCATAAACCAAATACTGGTTTGGATATAACAAAGGGCATTCAACACTTTTAACAACTGGGAGAAAGTAAAAACTCATCAGATAAAAGAAAGGACTGTAAAAGTTGGGATAAGGGCAAGAAAGTGGCTAACTTAATGATGGCCTTTGTGGTCACTACAAGGCCACCTCATCATCTGGGGCCCTAGACAGGGAATCCTGATATTCCTTGTGATATTTCCTTTGGCCTTTTTTTTTTTTCCCCACCCTAGGAGGTTGGCCAGTGCCAAGAGAACTGAACAAGCACATTAATCACCCATAGCCCCTCCCCACGGTGGTTGGCTCATTTGTGTTCACTTTTAATCTTACTTATAGGCAACTTTGAAGAAAAGTGAAGTTAGAGAATCTTGTTCCGTGGTATACCTCTGTTATTTACTTGCAACGTGAACATTCATACCTCAGTATTTTCATTTTGAAAATAATTATCAATGTTGGGACTTGTATCAGACTGTTGTAAATGTTTATTAACATATAACACTAAATGAATATAAGCATATTGATCCATGACATAGTGTTCTTACCTCATAATCATAACAGTTTCATTGGTATTGTTTTCACACAACTATTGTTTAAAACAGTATAGTCTTGATACGTAGAAATCATTTTCCAAGTCTACTGTTGCCATTATCTACATTCAATAGTATGGCAATATTTAGCTAAATAAGACTGTTTAAATGTAACAGAGATTAATTAGACTTAAATAAAGAACCTAGTTTCCTACCATATGATCTATATTTCAAGTGCTCAGTATCCATAAATACTGGGTAGTGACAACATTCTCATTATTTCAGAAAATCTACTGCATAGTAGTGATCTGAAGTCTTCACTGATCAAGTCAATTTAATTGATGGAATGCGTAATACTAGCTTAGAAGTTTAGGGAGTGCACAAAGGGCCGGGTGGTGGCGTCCCTGGTTTAGCACACACATTACAGAGCACAAGGACCCCGGTTCAAGCCCCCTACCCTCACCTGCAGGGGTAAAGCTTCACAAGTGTTGAAGCAGGGCTGCAGGTGTCTCTCTGTCTCTCTCCCTGTCTGTCTCCCCCTTCTCTCAATTTCTGGCTGTATCTATCCAATAAATAAATAAAGATGCTAAAAAATTTTCTCAGTTTTCTACATAATGATCTAATGCCCTACCCGCTCCTCCACCATCATGTTCCAGACCTGAACACAGCCTCCCCAGCCCCAGAGTCCTTTATTTATTTAGGTGCAAGTCTTACAGATAGAATGTTGAACAGAAGAGGAAAGTATGTGACTGTGTAAATTGCATGGTCACAATATTGCAAATCCAGGAACAGACACAATTTTATTTCAAACAACAAAATAGACACAATAAAAGTCTTTAGGGCACATAGGAAAGGAGGTTCCTACAAACTTGTATTGACTTGCTTGAGTAGTAATTTCATAATTTTTACCCAATTTGTGATAATTCACTGAACAACGGACAATATTTGTGCACTTTAATTATGAAGATCATGCCTCAGTGAAAATGTTAAATTATTTAGCATATGATTAATACTGGGAAGTTGAATAAATAGAGCTCATAAAGAATTTAATAGTAAAATGAACTGAACAAACTTTACCTCTGTGTTATTTAATGAAAATGTTATCATTGCTTGAGATTATCTCGTAGTTGAAAACAATATGCAAGAAAACTATGCTAAAATATTACCTTTAATTTATTTACTGGATAGAGGCAGCCAGAAATTGACAGAGGGGGAGATAGAGATGGAGAGAGACAGAGAGACAGCTGCAGCCCTGCTTCACCACTCATGAAGCTTTCATCCTGCAAGTAGGGCTTGAACCTGGGTCCTTGCACATTGTAGCCGGTGAACTAGCACTCAGCCAGGTGCACCACCACCTGGCCTATTTTTGTTTCTTTGTTTATTTTTTTTTATTTTTATTTTTTGTTTTACCAGAGCACTAATCAGCTCTGGCTTATGGTGGTGCAGGGGATTGAACCTAGAACTTTAGAGCCTCAGGCATGAGGGTCTGTTTGCATACCCATTATGCTGTTTCACCCCTCCTAAAATATATTTAAAAGATAATAGTATATAGGTATCTTAAAATCCTACTATTTAACTGTGTATGTAACAACATGTCTTCGTATTAGTAGTAGTGCAAATGTGTACCGTGCTTTAGATAAAATGTGGTTTAATCCACAAGATATTTATTGAATTTGTAAATATTCAAGAAGTATTCTGTAGGGAAAGAAGAAAAAGAAATTCACAGAACTAGCTGTTCTCTCAGGGAAAGAAGTTATATTTTCCTAAGTAAAAAGATAATAAAAACACATTATTTTATATTTCAGATATTTTCACACATGGGCATATAAGTTCAATATGTGGCACAGAATACTGTCCTGAAATGATCCTATGTCTGTGTCCTTTATGTATGTAAAGAAAAGGGACATCTCTTTAAAGGTGAAGTGCATGTGGTTTAAAAAACTATCTGTGTGGAAGCAATTGAAAAGGATTTTAAAGGATTGAGGAAAGGCTACACTTGTTATAGGAAATAATTATAGGTAAGGGTGAGACAAGGGCACTCCAGGAAAAGATGATTACTTGAGCTGAAAAGAACTGTTTAAAACTGGGATATTTCCAAATAACACCTGGTCACACTGTTTGCCAGATTTGTAAAGTAAAAATCTAAAAGCACTGTTTGACAGAATTTGGAAGCGGGTATAGTTTATAAAAAGCTTGAAAAAAAAAAACCTTAGATGATTACATATTTAATTTTATGGCTAGCAGGGGACTTCACATCATTGATATATTTGATTTTAGATTATATATTTAGAGGTATTAAATTATCAGGATATTATATAGATCAGAAGACATATAATAAATTGAGTTTTTAGAAGCTGATAATGATAATCTAGATCGAAAGAAATTATCAAGTCAGATGAATTATAAAAGCAAGGGTAGAAGAAAAAAATTCCAGAGGCTAATTCCAGAGTGTAATTATTTGTCCTAGCATATGACTGAAAATCAAAGCAGAGAACTGACGTCTAAAACAACTTCGGGTTTTGAGGTGTATGTGATTTGTATGAAACAGTGCAAAGAGTAGATCAAGTTTGTGGGGTGACTGGGGATCCTCGATGCAGGAATGATGAAGAATTACCCAAGACTTAAGTCTGGTCTTAAAAGTCCCAAGTTGGAGAGCCATGTGTTAGTGCACCTGGTTAAGCTTAAGGATCCCAGTTCAAGCCCCCAGCTCCCCACCTGCAAGGGGAGTCGCTTCACAAGTGGTGAAGCAGGTCTGCAGGTATCTTTCTTTCCCCCTCTCTGTCTTCCCCTCCTCCCTCAATTTTTCTCTGTCCTATACAACAACAAAAGTGGGGAAAAAAAATAGCTTCCAGGAGCCGTGAATTTGTCGTGCAGGTACCAAATCCCAGTGATAACCTTGGAGGCAAAATAAATAAATAAATAAATAAATAAAACATCTGTTGGCTTCTTGCCTTTTAACTTTTTTTAAATCTTTATTTATTCGATAGAGACAGCCAGAAATGGAACTGCAAATATTAACGTGTTTCTCAACAGATTAAAAAAAGGGCTCTTGAGCTACAAAGAATGCTTCCTAAATCAAGCTCAGAGCAGCTGCAAAAGTGTCTGGTCAGGTGGATGAGACCCCAGCCTCCATCTCTGGCACAACAGATACTAGAGCAAAGCTTTGGTGTCACTCAGTTTGTTCCTCTCATAAAATAAACAGATAAATATTAAAAATAAATGACAACAACAAAGATGCAATATGTGAGTAATCTTAGAAAAGATGCTCCTCTGCCTTTAATACCATCTATTCTTTGTCACCATGCATTGGCCAGTTTTTCTGGACATGGAAAAAAAAGGGGGTGAAAACATTTTGCTGACATAGCTAGTGTGGGGTAACATCCAGAGTAGATACCTCGGCATGCCAGGTTTATCCTGCACACCGACTTGTGTGCAATCTACGGCCTGATTATTCTGCATGGCCCGCAAAGACCTGTAGTTTCTCAGACACTCATAAATGTCAATGAAGCCAATGCCCTAGATGTCCTAGCAGCAGCCTACAGTCTGCTGATAGCGCTGTGAAGGAAGGGCACCTTATTCGCTAACCACTGCAGCCACAAATCTGCTGAGACTGCTTTGAAGAATACTGATTAGGAGAGACCTTGAATGCTAGTTAACAACTTCCGGCTTTACCTTCCCTTACCAGTGGTGATGCCCTAAACAGATTTTCCCCTCTCGGTTTGCCTTGTTAAGTTGTTCTGCATTTTTGCTGATAAAAACTGCCTTAAAATTCCTTTGACTGGGAGTCAGGCGGTAGCGCAGCGGGCTAAGTACACATGGCGCAAAGCACAAGGACCAGAGTAAGGATCCCGGTTCGAGCCCCCGGCTCCCCACCTGCAGGAGGGTCGCTTCACAGGCAGTGAAGCAGGTCTGCAGGTGTCTGTCTTTCTCTCCCTCTATCTGTCTTCCCCTCCTCTCTCTATTTCTCTCTGTCCTATCCAACAATGACAACATCAATAACAACAACAACAACAACAATAACTACAGCAACAATGAAAAAGAACAAGGGCAACAAAAGAGAAAATAAATTAATTAATTAAAAAATTAAAAACAATTCCTTTGATTTATCTTAAAATGGTCTAAATTAAAAAAAGGCAAGAAGCCAGGGACAGGCGGTGGCACACCTGGTTGAGAACACATGTTACAATGCGAAAGCACCCAGGTCTAAGCCCCAAGTCCTCAGCTGAAGGGGGAAAGCTTCCCCAAATCTTGGGATATTTCTATTCTTTTTTTAAGAAGCTTGGTTTTTTTTTGAAATTTATTTCTTTATTGGGGAATTAATGTTTTACATTCAACAGTAAATACAATAGTTTGTGCATGCATAACATTCCCCAGTAGAAGCTTGGTTTATTTTATTTTATTTTATTTTTAAAAAATTTTTATTTATTTTCACTTTTTTGCATTTGTTGTGGTTATTGATGTCATTGTTGTTGGATAGGACAGAGAGAAATGGAGAGAGGAGGGGACAACAGAGGGGGAGAGAAAGACAGACACCTGCAGACCTGCTTCACCACCTGTGAAGCGACTCCCCTGCAGGTGGGGAGCCGGGGGCTTGAGCCAGGATCCTAGCACTGGTCCTTGCACTTTGTGACACGTGCGCTTAACCTGCTGCACCACTGCCTGACTCCCTTTTTTTTTTTTTTAAAGAAAATTATTTTTATTATCTTTATTTCTTTTTTTTTTTAACCAGAGCACTGTTCAGCTGTGGCCTATGATGGTGCGGGGGATTGAACCTGAGACTTTGGAGCCTCAGGCATGAGAGTCTGTTTGCATAACCATTATGCTATCTACCCTCCACCATCTTTATTTCTTTATTGCATAGAGACAGCCAGAAATTGAGAGGGGAGGAGGGGTTGAGAGGGAGAGACAGACAGACAGACACCTGCAACCCTGCTTCACCACCCATGAAGCTTTACCCTTGCAGGTGGGGACCAGGGACTCGAACCTGGGTCCTTGTTCTCTGTAACATGTGCTCTCAACCAGGTGCACAACCACCTACCCCACCCCTGCAATTCTTTTCAAAGACTTTTCCAAAAGTCAACTTATTATTTAGATCATTATTGGTACATGTATTGTGGACTCAGGGTGTTTCAGAGTTAATTATTTGAATTATAATGATTGCATTATTTTAAAATTTCGGGTCAGGAGCAAATGAGGTGTATCAACTGTGAAGAACAGACCGAACATGAGGCCTTGGTTTCTTTCCCAGGCAACACCTGAGAGCAACAGTGACAGGCCAGTGCAACTCCATGTGTCATGGGATGGTTCTTTGGTTTCCCTCTCACTTTTAAAAACAACTAGGTCTAGAGGTTCTTAAGCCATAGACGGTGTGCCTCACATACCTGAGGACTTTGGATCACTCCCTAGAATCACATAAAAGCAAGTGAATGTATACATTTTATACAAACAGAACATAGATGTCCTGCTGTGCACCTAAGAGTTTTAGGTTACTGTAAATCGATCTTAATAAAATAAATGGTAGCAAGTATCAGTGTAACCAAACTTAATTTCCATCATCGTCTTTTTTATCTTTGTACCTCAAATCTTTTTAATTTTTCCATTCTGTTTTCTTGCCTTCTCACCTCAGTGAGTATTATATTTTCCCTTTTGTTGCACTTGTTCTTTTTCATTGTTGTTGTAGTTATTATTGTTGTTGTTATAGTAACAAAATATACTATAATATATTGTGTATTATATCATTTTTAAGGTCCATTGTTCTTAACACTGTGTCAGTGTTGTGGACTACTGATTGTCTACTTTTGGTGAATCATTTAATGTTGAACTAGTCTTCCTAGTCTTGTTCTTGTATTTTGATCACACACACACACACACACACACACACACACACGCCCTTTTTTAAACCTCTCTTTTAGATGTCAAGTATGGAAATACTTTAATTTTTTATTATCTGTATTTATTTATTGAATAGAGAGAGCCAGAAATGAAGAGGGAAATGCTGTGCTGTGGTTTGATGAGATTGGTATGTTCTGTTGAATTTCTAGTTGAGAGATCTATTGAGTACTGCTGCTGCCCATATCTACACCTCCATACGTGCCCCTTTTCATTGCGTACACTTTGAATGAACGATTTCCCCTCCTCATATTGATTAAATAGTGGTTTGTAAGACTATAAGTTAATAGGAGTGTATATCAACACCATTCCCGGCACCACAGGCCTGTGATCCTACCCCCTACCCACCAAGTGAAGCTGAAATTCTACCCTCCACACAGATTGTTAATTTGGTGCTATACTCTAAACCCAGAAAGATTCTGTTTTGAGTTTCCCTTTCTGTTCTTCTTTCTCAAATTCTTTTTTTATATAGTCGGCCCAAGTGGTAAAAGCCCTGATGATGACAAAAATGAAAAAGATAGCTTACCACTGCCTCAGAGCTCTCCTTCCTTCCTTCCTTCCTTCCTTCCTTCCTTCCTTCCTTCCTTCCTTTCTTTCTTCTGTCTTCCTTCCTTTCTTTCTTTTTTTCTTCCTTCCTTCCTTTTTTTATTCCTTCCTCTCTCTCTCTCTCTCTCTCTCTCTCTCTCTTTCTTTCTTTCTTTCTTTCTTTCAACTTCTTTATTGGGGGTTAATGGTCAACAGTAAAATATAATAGTTTGTACATGTGTGACATTTCTCAGTTTTCCACAGAACAATATAGCCCCCACTAGGTCCTCCTCTACCATCATGTTCCAGGACCTGAGCCCCACCCCCAACCCCAGTCTTTTCCTTTGGTGCAATATACCAACTACTGTACTATTTCTGCTTTGTGTTTCCCCTTTCTGTTCTTGTTTTACAACTTCTTTCTGTGTATGAGATCATCTCATATTATTCCTTCTCTTTCTGTCTGATCTCACTTAATATGATTCCTTCAAGCTCCATCCAAGACAAGGTGAAGAAGGTGAATTCACCATTTTTAATAGCTGAATAGTATTCCATTTTGTATACATACTGCAATTATTCAGCCACTCATCTGTTGTTAGACTCCTGAGTTGCTTCCAGGTTTTGGAATTGTGCTGCTATGAGCATTGGTATACACAAATCTTTTTAGATGGTTTTGGTTCATTGGGATCTATCCCCAGGAGAGGAATTGCAGGGTCATAGGGTAGGTCCATTTCTAGCCTTCTGAGAGTTCTCCAGACAGCTCTCCACAGAGGTTGGACCCATTGACATTCCCACCAGCAGTGCAGGAGGCTTCCTTTGACTCCACACCCTCTCCAGCATTTGCTACTGCTGCCTTTTCTGATGTGTGACACTCTCCCAGGAGTGAAGTGGTACCTCATTGTTATGAATGGTCTTTTGTAATCTTTAATTTTATACTTATAGATTACCTTCTCCTTCTTGAAAAACAACTTGAGATCTAGATCTTTCCCATACTCTTTGATGGCTCTCATATTTAAGGTTTTATGTTGGTTCTTCTCAATATAACATCTTCTACTGATAGCTAAGCCTTACAGTATCACACCAGCTATTATTATTTTGGTGACTTGTACAGCATTTTTATATTAACCTCCAACATCAAAGAAAATTTATTTAGCAACGTATGTGAAGTCCACATTTTTCACAATTAGATCTCTAAACCTATCCATTATCTTCAATTTACTTCACATCTTTATGAGTTATTTCTGGTCTCTCGACGATACCATTATTTTTCTTTTTTTCATTTGTTCATTTCTTTCTAAGATATTTTGATATCATTGTTTCTCACAGGATTTGTAGGAAAGGATGGTTAGATTTATATTTGGAGAGTGTGGACTTCTGAGAAACTCAGTGTTTATAGTTAAACTATAGTGACTGAAAGTAAGAATGAAAGTAATATGTTTATCTGCCAGTGTTAGACCTTCACTAGATAGTCGTTGTTCTACTTGTTGTGAACCTTTCATAACCTTTTAGTTATTGATTCCTGAGTGCCAAGGGGGTACTGAATTTATATGTCAGTATCTCTAAGAAGACTCAGGACAGAAAGAGGCCATAGGGGGTAATCTAAACAACCATGGTTGAGTTACATTTGAAAGAAACAAGTTTATGCTGATCAGTGAGTAGAGAGAAATTTCCGACTCACAGCAGTCCTATGTTTTTCCCAGACTAGATTACCATTGACTAGGTCCAAAGTCTGAGATCTGAGGTCTAGTCTCCCACTAATTTTTTGATTCAACAGATCTGTAATTTCAGGTGTCCTTCTGCCCAGTTCTGTTGACTCTACTGCCATATGCACAGTTTCCTAGCACAAATCATCTTTACTTGAACTGGTCATATTAGCCAGAAGTTTCCTGCTCTTAATTGTCACACTCCTATCAGGTGTCTTGGGTAATCCTAATGAAATGGATATTTCTTAAAGACAAGAAGCTTGTTCACTTTTTGGCAATGTAATATTTTATTCCAATTTGTGGTGGTTGAAAAGTTTGTTTTAATGGTTTTAGATTGTATAGCTAATCATGAACACTTTTTACACCCCAACTGTCTTATCTATATAATTCAACATTGATTGATTGTGTTGTTTCAGGATTTAGGTGGTAAGTTATAAAAGATCTGACATCATGACCAAGTGGGAATTATCCCAGGGAGGGAATAACTATGTCTGGGGTCCACATACATAGTTCATTAAATGTAATTGACCGACTATTTCCATAACAGGAAAATTATATATATATATATATATATATATATATATATCACAATTATTTTGATAAATGCAGTAAGACCTTTCAACAAGACTCAGCATTTTTTATGATTAAAACTTTAAAATATGGGGACTGAGAAAATATTTCTTAATTTAGTAAATGCTCAGTGGTGAGGCCGCAGGATTTCCCAGACAATACTTTTCTGCACCTCTGTAAACTAATTCATTGCAAATGTAGTTGTCTAGGGAAAAAAAAAAAAACAATGTCTTTCTTTCCAGTGAGAGTGACATTTTTTTTTAAGTTTCAAAGATTAGTCTATTTACTGGAGAAGGGGTATGAGGGAATGGAGAGGACTAAAGTATTACTCAGTTTTTTGTCTGTTTTTTTTTTTTCTTTACCAGAGCACTGCTCAGCCTTGGCTGATGGTAGTAAGGGGATTGAACCAAGGACTCAAGGACCTGGAAGCTTCAGGCATGAGAGTTTCTTTGCAGAACCATTATGCTATCTACACCCCCACACCCAGTATGACTCAGTTCTAGTATAAGGTAGTGTCAGGGAATGACTGTGAAGCTTCAGGCATCTCAGACATACAGTGCAACGGATTGTGTCATTTCCCTGGTTCAAGAATGCTGATTTTTTTTTTCTAATTTATCATATCTCTTATACCCACAAAAATGATATCCAGGGGCCAGGCATTGGTGCACCAGACTAAACACACACCGCTCAGTGTACAAGGACCCAGGTTCAAGCCCCCGCCCCCACCTGCAAGGGGGGAAAGCTTCATGAGTGGTGAAGCAGGGATGCAGGGGGAAAGCTTCACGAGTGGTGAAGCAGGGATGCAGGTGTCTCTCTGCCTCTTCTCCTCCCAATCTTCACTTTCCCTCTCAATTGTTCTCCGTCTCTATCCAATACTCAATAAATAGATCATTATATACATTAAGAAATGGAGAGGGCCATGTAGTCTCAGGATAGAGCTGTAGTTGAAGAGGCTGAGTGGAGTTTTTGTTTCTTCAACTCCCACATATTGACTTTGTGAAATAATGCACTCTTTTTTTTTTTTTTTCCCGGTTTTCGATCTGTGTTGGGTTTTCTGGTTCTCATGCCTTAGACTTTCCCAAACCACACAGATGTTGATTTAGCTTTAATGATATTTTTGTCTTTCCACTTAACTCAGGCTCTTCATGGCCCCTTCATCAGGTCAGGTGTTGGCAAAGTACTAAACCACAGGACACACCATCGCCTCAGAGAAGCCTGATTGGATGTACAGGATAGGACTTCTCAGGCACCTCCACCGTGCATAGCATCTTCTCCTTCCCAGGCTCCCCACAGCATCTGAAGCCTTCCATCCCTGGAGGCAACTTGCCCATATGTTCACCTTTATTACCAGTCTGCAGTTTCCAGGCATCTGCTAAATTACAATCGTGAGTGCTCAATGGTGATTTCATTTGGGGAAAAAGAGGAGACGCTTTGCCCCTCATTAAGTTAGAACGGCATTGCACTACAGCTAAGAGCTTGTGTGAAGCTATCTGCAAAGAGCCCATAGAGCCGAGAGGATTAGAAGCTTACGTGGGCATTTAGGAGGTTGTGCTCCTGTGTGTTTATTGTTCGTTCCCAGAGCAATAAACAGATCCTCTCCTCAGAGAGAAAAGGAGGTTTAAATCCTGCAGAATTAGCTTTGTTCCTGTCTAGAGCCCTTATGCATTTCCTTCCTTCCTTTTTTTTTTAAACCCCAAGAAACATATTTCAGATTATGTAGGAGAATGTTGCAACCTATAAAAGGCTATGAAGGCCACTGTGTTCCAGATGTTCTCCGATTCTACGCAAGATGGTGGCTTCCTTTCTGCAAAGGGCCTCGCTCAGGGGGTCACAGCACCTAATTAGACGGCAGGGCCTGAATGAGTCTTGGATGTACTTTCTCTCTGTGGTTAGCGTCTCTTGTCAGTGTGGTTGAGTTATCAAATGGCATAAGTGTTATGTCAATACCACTTCAAATATAAAACACTAGCCATGCAAAGACCAAGGCAAATTGTTTCTCAGCTAACTGCTGGCAGCCTGCTCTTATAGATTAAGACCCAGTCTCTCCACAAAGCACTGAAGCAGCAAATTTAAAAGGAGGCAAATAGAACACAGACTGTTTGGCATCAGAGATAAAACAGTTCATTACCTGGTTAATGTTTGAATTTTCCTGGTTTAGAGCAAGCATAAAATTATGGATAACCAAGGGACACAATAGGCACTGGACATTTCAAGAGAAAAATGTCCCACTTAAAGACATTTCTCTTCTATTCCTGGAAAAACAAGGGAGAAAGAAGACTGGATCAGGTCTAGTCTCATAGCTGAGGATATAGGAGGGAAGAATCAAAGTCTACCCCTAGGTCTATTATTTACTCCTGTGTATCTGCTTAAGTTACTTCCTCCTGATGAGGACTCGATTTTAAAACTTATACATAGGAGTTAAGGTGACTATGCTGTCTGAATATGGGGTTGTGTGATAAAAGAAGTGAAATCACATCTAAGTGCAGTTAAAGACTGGCAAGAATGGCAGTGGGTGGGTGGTGGTGCACCTGGTTAAGCATACATAGCGCTAAGTATAAGGACTTGAATAATTATCGGGTTCCAGCCCCAACCCCCCAACCTGGGAGGAAGGATGCCAGCCCGGCTAGCTCAGTCGGTAGAGCATGAGACTCTTAATCTCAGGGTCGTGGGTTTGAGCCCCACATTGGGCGCCATATGTCGTTAGTGTTCGGGGCTCCAGTAGGCTGGGCTAGCTTCGCGGCGGTAGACAGAGACTTGAGGACACACGGCTGAGCAGAGAAGCTGTATTTCTTTATTCAGGAGCAATGATTCAAAAACTAATGTAATCTAATCACAAGTTCTGTCCTGTATTTTTCTCCCCCGGCGGCAGCCGCAGGAACCCCGGAAGTACCTAGGGTCGGGGGTGGGGAGAAGAGAGACGCGCGAAAAGGCAAAGACTAAACCACAATCTCTCGGGGGTGGGGGGGGAGTGAGACCAAACCAATATTAAGCATACCAACACCTCGCAAGTGGCAAAGCAAGTCTGCAGGTGTCTTTTTCCTTGTCCCTCTCTATCTCCCCATACTCTTTCAATTTCTCTCTGTTCTCACAAAAAAAAAAAGGAAAAATGGCCACCAGGAGCAGTGGCTTTCTAGTATGGGCACTGAGCCCCAGAGATAACCCTGGAGGCAATAAATAAATAAACAAATATGATATTTATTGTCAAGCATGAGACTAGCTGCTACTATACTGGAGGAAGCTTTAGTGTTATATTCTCTTTATTCCTCCTTTGGAACTAGTCGACCTGAAGCCCCGGTGATGGCAAAAAGCAAGTCATAAGAGCAACATTTAAAAGACTCTTGTACATGAAGTATCTCTGAATTGAGTGTGCTCACTGAGAGCAGTGGGGACATGGGACACAGCCGAGACGGAGGAGGTCATGAGTCACAAAGATCCCACAGTGACTCTGATTCAGCCTCTCTGAGTGAAGAGACACTTCAGAAACTGTCTAGTCCATCTATGGCTAGAGTCATGGACACCCGCCACTCTTTGTCAAGACTTGGCTTATATTTGGAGACATTCCATAATAGGGAATTAAGTACCTTATTTATTTGAGCCCAATTCCTGCTCTCATAAGTAAATTGCATCATGCTCTGTGAACAAGGTACAGGATTTATGAAGAAAATAGTTCAGACCTTTGCTTTGCCATGTGTATAGTTTTCCTAATACTGAGCAAGATAATCTCAGATTCAGCAGTCTCCTTTATAACAAAAGCATAATAATAATAATGCAAAGCATGCCACAGGGTTAGCAGAAGGACCTAAGTCTTTTACAGATTCGACTTCTTTTTCTGAAATGAAACTTCACCTTATCTTACTAGGTATGTTATCTTCTTTGTTGATTAAGCACAAGCAGTGCTAACGCAGTGCCAACACTGACATGTTCCATTTAAGTTATCTCAAGAACCTTTCAAAGTGTGCTATTTATAAATGTGATTTGAACCAAAAGTTGTTCCAAGATCATTGAAAGAAAATCAGGGATTAGCAATGACATGTGAAATTCCTTTAACATGGTGTCCTTCAGTGTGTCTGTAATTAAAAAGGAAAGAAAGAAATCATAATATGCACTGCAGAAAGAAGAAAAAATGATTTGTCTGTTGGTAAGCTTTGATGACTCAGAAAATAAGAGTGTAAGCCTGTAACCTTAGTTTCAGAAGGGAAGTAAGTGCTAATATCATTTGGCATGATAGATGCAGCCTGAGTAAACCAGAATTGGAATGGAGATAATTCTTCCTTGTCACTCTTGTTCCCATCTCTTCTTTTCTCTTGATTCTTTCTGCATTGGCTAGAAATCTCAACTTTCTACTCCCTGCCTACTTTTTTATAATTTGTCTAGGCAAGGAACTACTCTTAGTATTTATTACTATGAGCTTCAAGGAATTATCAGAGTATCTCCAAACTCAGTGGCCAGTCACCTAACTCAAGTTGGACGTGATAAGATCGACCCAGTCTGGAAAAGAGAAATTTCCCATGAGTGGTCATCCCACTTCCGGTTATCTTGTCCATCTCCAAAACTCTCTCCCTTTACACTGTCTGAACTGGAAGACGCTTTGAAGAGGGTTAAACCGGGAACAGCTGCTGGCTATGATAACATCACCCCAGAACTCATTCTTAACTTGGGCCCCATGACAAAGAAGTGGCTCGCTTCATTCCTGTCCCACATCTTGGAATCTGAGTCTATGCCCAAAGTTTGGCGTCATGCGAAGATTATAGCGGTTTTGAAACCAAAGAAAGACCCAACACTGGCAGCCAGCTATAGACCAATTTCTCTCCTCTCCGTGTGTTACAAACTCCTTGAGAGGCTGCTTCTGTCACGTATTTCTCATCTTACAGAGAAATTCCTATCACCTGCCCAAGGTGGTTTCCGCCCAGGAAGATCTACCTGCGAACAAGCTCTGGCCCTCTCAACTTACATTGAAAATGGATTCCAGAAGAATTTAAAGACGGGTGCTGTCTTTGTTGATCTCACAGCAGCCTATGACACGGTCTGGCACCGTGGTCTCCTGGTAAAGATCTCAAGATGCCTGCCTCCATGGGTGGCCAACACTATATCGTTTCTTCTCCAAAACAGAAGATTCCGGGTGCATCTGGGTGACAAATCTAGCAGATGGAGACCTGTCTCAAGTGGCCTCCCCCAGGGCTCTGTTCTGGCTCCTACGCTATTTAATATTTACATCAATGACCTCCCAGAAACTTCTTCAAGGAAATTAATCTACGCCGATGACATCTGCTGTGCAACTCAGGCATCCAAGTTCGACATCCTCGAGGAAACAGTCACGAAAGACATGTCTCTGATATCTGATTACTGTAAAAAATGGCGGCTAATTCCTAGCACTGCAAAAACGGTATCATCTGTTTTCCATCTATACCATGCCTCGGCCTCGCGTGAGCTTAATGTGCAGCTTGGCGATACAAGAATTCGGCATGAAGCCCAGCCAGTCTATCTTGGTGTTACTCTCGATCGCACTCTGTCATTTCACGAACATCTCATAAAAACTGCAGCAAAGGTGGGCACGAGGAATCACATCATTGCAAGACTGGCCAGCTCCTCATGGGGCACGAGCGCTTCCACACTACGATCATCCTCTCTGGCATTCTGCTATTCCACTGCAGAATACTGTGCCCCAGGATGGTTCCGTACCCCCATGTCCACTTGGTCGATTCCAAATTATATTCCTCCATGAGGATAATTTCTGGAACCGTCCATTCCACCCCGGTTCCATGGCTGCCAGTTCTTAGCAACATCGCCCCGCCAGATATTCGTCGGGATGCGGCATCATCTAAGTTCATTTCCCATGTCTACACTCGACCGGACCTGCCAATATACGCGGATATCTTCGCCCACCCTGTTCAACGCTTGACGTCTCGTCACCCAATCTGGTCCCCTACGCCTACACTGAACTTCTCTGTTCCAGACTCTTGGAAACAGAGCTGGCAGTCAGCTGAGGTAAAGAATAAACACCTCATCACAGATCCCTGCAAGCGTCAACCCGGCTCTGACCTAGCACGTTATGATTGGGCCCTCCTCAATCGCTATCGAACAGGCCATGGCCACTGCGCTGCTATGTTCCATCGCTGGGGAGCCAGAGATGACCCGAACTGCCCCTGTGGCTACAGACAGACTATCACCCACATAGTCAACGACTGCCACCTCTCCAGATTCAAAGGAGGTCTCGAAACTTGACATCAAGCTCAACCTGATGCTGTTGACTGGCAACGGAAGAAGGGTAAATGCTAGAAGAAGAATCAGACACCAATACATCAACATCATTTTTTTCTCTGTGTATGTGTATGAAAGGGTTTATTTGTTTGTTTGTTTGTTTCCTTTTGGGGCCTCTCCTTGTCTTACAGTCTGGATACAGATGCTTTGTCCCTGCCTGTTGAAACCTGTGTGTTTCTATATGGGCTTTTCTATGTATTATGGTTTTGAAGCGGGAGGAAATGAAGCGGGAGGAAAACTGAGATATTCTGTTTGGTCATCTTCAATCCTCCCCTGCTAATATCATTCTATGTTATGCTTTTCCATATCTTCAGATTGAAATTCCTTTATAATCAGAATGCCTGTGTTTGAAACTTGATTTTATCAGTTATTACTTATGTAGCATGACTGTGAACTCTAATTTCAGTGCTCATATATGCAGAATAGTAAGTAGAAGACTTCTGACCTCACAGAATCACTGAAAGTTCTAGGTGAGATAATCTTTTTTAAAAGGTCTTAGCTGAGTAAACACTACTAGTAATTTAAAGAAATACTCTTTGCTAGCACTGCAATAATTTAGGGACAATTCATATTGTGTTCTAAAATTTATAAAAATGAAGTGTTATGTAACTTACAAAAACAGTGCCTGAACTTTTTCTAAGACATTGTGAGAACTTTGATGGTTAGTGTGGGGATGAGAACTTTGTAGGTAGGTACAATGCAGAACTTTGTAGGTAGGTACAATGCAGAATTATACATCACAGAACTTTGTAGGTAGGTACAATGCAGAATTATACATCTATAGTTTTAACCATTCTTAAATTACCTATTATTTTTAGTGGAATATTAAAATAGAACAGACCAGTACTAAAAAAAATCTGTGTAAAGTATCACATATGGAATTGTATTGGGAAATAAATATTTGCAAAAAAAATCAGCAGAAAATGTTATCACTGTCCAGTGAACTTAGTTTTTTCTCACTTTCTATTTGTGCTAGCAGAAACTGAGACTCATTGACTAATTTATCTAGGAATGATAGAGACTTTAGTGTATCTATATGTGGCAGAGAAGACAGAGGAAAAAGCATCTCTTATCTGAATGGTATGTCCCACCCTTCATATTATATTAACTCTTCCTTCTCCTATATTTCTGCTATGAGTTTCTCATGAAAACCATTTTAACTTGTATTTTTCTTTTCTTTTACTTTAAATATTTTTTATATTTATTTTCCCTTTTGTTGCCCTTGGTTTTTTATTGTTATTGCTGTCATCATTGTTAGACAGGACAGAGAGAAATGGAGGGAGGAGGGGAAGACAGAGAAGGGGAGATAAAGATAGACACCTGCAGACCTGCTTCACTGCCTGTGAAGCGACTCCCCTGCAGGTGGGGAGCTGGGGTCTCGAACCAGAATCCTTACACTGGTCCTTGCACTTTGCGCCATGTGTGCCTAACCCGTTGCACTACCGCCCGACTCCCTAACTTATATTTTTCTACTTACTCTCTTTCTTAATGATTTAAATGAACTTTGATGTGAAGTAGGCCTGGCACTCCTGGTTGAGTGTCCCTGTGCACATGACCTAGGCTCAAACCCCACTCCCTACCTGTAGGGGCATGCTTCACAAGCAGTGCATCAGATCTGCAGTGGTCTATCCCTCTCTCTTCCTCTATGTCTCCCCCTCTCATTCGCTTTCTCCTGTATAATAATAATAAAAATAGAAAGAGAACAAAAGTGGGGAAATTGTTGCTAGGGGCAGTGGATTTACCTTGCAAGCCCAGAGCACCAGTGATAACCCTGGTAGATTAAAAAAAAAAAAGTGACATAGTTGTATTTTATTAGCGTTCCCTAACTTATTTCCATATAGAGCCTAGTTATATCAGCTGGCCAAAGCATAAGGCAGATTTGCAAAGATGTACTGATTGACTTAATAGTAACAATGTTAGAAGCTGGGTAGCAAACGTCTGAGCATTAATCATTGTATTTTATTAAAAATTCATTATCCAGACTTTTGTTTGCTATCTTTTACTTGATAGATGTTGAGAGAGAAGGGAGAGAGAGAGAGTAAGAGAGAGAGAGAGGCAGCTTCAGTCCTGATTCTCCACTCCTGAAGCTTTGTCCCTATGGGGGGCGGGCTGGAGCTTAAACCAAGTACTTGCATGTTGAAACCTGTGCCCTCAGCTAGGCATAACACTATCTGGCCCCCAATCATCCCACTTTTTTCCCCTCCAGGGTTATTTATCACTGGGGCTCAGTGCTGGCACTAGAATCCACTGCTCCTGGTGGGCATATTTTCTATTTTATTGGATAGGGCAGAGAAAAATTGAGAGAGGAGAGAGAGAGAGAGAGAAAGACCATGGTAGACCTGCTTCACTATTTGTAAGACGTCTCTGCTGCAGGTGGGCATTGGGGCTCGAACCTGGATCCTTATGCAGGTCCTATGTGTATTTAACCAGGTGCACCACCGCCCGGACCCCAAATCTTGGGATATTTGTTACACAATATCTCAAAGTTCTTAACTAGATTTGGGCATTATTTTATATAATGTCATCAGTGATAATTCAAGATAAATAGCTATTTTAAATTAAGTGAATTGTCTTAATTTTTGCTGCAGGTGAAACAGTAATAAAGTGAAATATTTCACCATTGGAACATAAACACTTGAGACATAGTCATACAATTGATAGTATACATACACTAGTTGATGGGATTGCTTGTAATTGACAGTTAAATGTGGCAACTTTGAATTCTATACATCATGACAGGTTTATTTATTTATTTATTTATTCATTTATTTGTTGGCCTCGGTGTTATCTCTGGGGCTCGGTGCCTGAACTATGAATCCACTGCTCCTGGAGGTCATTTTTTCCCTATTTTTGTTGTTGGATAGGACAGAGAGAAATTGAGAGGGGAGGGGGAGATAGAGAGGGAGAGATACCTGCAGACCTGCTTCACCACTTGTGAAGCGACTCCACAGCAGGTGGGGAGCTGGGGGCTCGAACGAGAATCCTTGAGCTGGTCTTTGCGCTTCACACCGCCACCTGGTCCCTAGACAGAATTTTTGAAATAGTTTTGTTTTCACATGGGCTTCATTACTCAGAGATACACAGAAAGAGGGGGGACAGAGCACTGCTCTGCAGCTTCCTCCTCTGCAGTGGGGATGCTATTTTGTTATTTTGCCCCTGAAAGCTAGAAGTGGTTTATAGAGAAAAAAATTCCATTTAATAATCATATAAATCATATCTATTTTTAAAAAATAATATGAGTTGATTCTTTGTATCTGCTGCAATGTCTAGAACTAGGAAGCTTTATTAATATATCCTGCAAAATGTCCAGCCCACGTTTTGATTTTCTGGCCACAGATCTAGGTCCTGATAAAATCAAGACTTAATTGGAGTGGCGGTGCACGTGTTACAAGGCACAAGGACCAGGGTTGAAGTCCCTGGCCCCCACCTGCAGGGGAGGAAGCTTTGCGAGTGGGGAAGCAGGGCTCTGTCTCTCTCCCTCTCTATTTCCCTTTCTCTCTCAATTTCTGGCTGTCTCTATCCAATAAATAAAGACAATAAAAAAGTTAGAAGAATCAAGAAGACTGTTTAACTTAGGGAAAATTGATAACTGTGTAGCTGGTGTCATTTTTTTCTGGATGCCTAACCTTTAATAATCCGTATATATATCACAAATATATAAAATGTTAACTATGTAAATATCAGACTGAATAGGCCATGGGAACAAGAAAATATAGCTGCTACCTCCTCTGAATGTCTATTCTGGATGTTGATTATCAGAGGAAAAGAGTGGTTATCACCCATTATAGCAGAGTGAGGTGTTTGGATTCTTTTATTGTTGTTGTTGTTCATTTTGTTTTTTGTATTTATAAAAAGGAAACATTGACAAAACCATAGGATAAGAAGGGTACAACTCCACACAATTCCCACCACCAGAACTCCATATCCCATCCCCTCCCCTGACAGCTTTCCCATTCTCTATCCCTCTGGGAGCATGGACCCAGGGTCATTGTGGGATGCAGAAGGTGGAAGGTCTGGCTTCTGTCATTGCTTCCCTGCTGAACATGGGCGTTGACAGGTGGATCCATACTCCCAGTCTGCCTCTCTCTTTTCCTAGTGGGCTGGAGTTCTGGGAAATCAGAGCTCTAGGACACATTGATGGGGTTGTCTGTCCAGGGAAGTCTGGTTGGCATCATGGTAGCATCTGGAACCTGGTGGCTGAAAAGAGAGTTAACATATAAGTCCAAACAAATTGTTGATTAATCATGAACTTAAAGGCTGGAATAGTGCAGATGAAGAGTTGGGGGGTATCTCCATTCTGTAGATAGCTAGTAGGCATATTGTAGTTATATGCCAAAGCACCTGTGGCTATACTGGTTATTTTTTTTCTTTTTCTTTTTTTTTTTTTCCCTGAGCCTGAAATCTGATATGCATGTGGATCCAAGTTATTGTCTAGGGAGATAATGTCATGGCTGGAAAAGGGACCAGAAAGCTGGATCAGGGAAGAGAGTAGCTCCCAAATATGGGAAAGGTGTGTAAATATTGTTGACTGCAAACCCCATCGATTTTATCTGATCTGGGACCCATATTTAGCTTAGGAGCCTATGTGACCTCTGTATTCCTGTAGATCTGAGCTCACGTTCTGTGGTCATGAGTAGGAACGTTCCAAGCTGCCATAAGCTGGATAGGCCATGAGAACAAGAAAATATAGCTGCTACCTTCTTTGAATTTCTATTCTAGATGTTGATTATCAGAGGAAAAGAGTGGTCACCACCCATTATAGCAAAAAGTGAGGTTTTTCGATTCTTAACTCCCCTCAGATTACCTCTTGTCGTACCTCCATGTACACAGTCCATGGAATTGGCAAGAAACTAGTCTTATAAGTCTAGGTCTTTATAGTTAGAAAATAACTCCTGGGGTCTAGGGTGATAGGATGATGATAATGATGGTGATGATGATGTAAAAATCCTTTCATGCCCTTAGGCTCAAGCCAGAGCTGAACAGTGCTCCAGTAACATAAGTGAATACACAAATGCAAAATCAGTGAATTAAATGCACATAAGACAGTGTAGGATAAATGATCAAATTTTATTTATATATGGGAGTGACACTGTGCATATCAAATGTAGATCTAAACAGAGCAAACACTTAAATAACTTTTAGACAAATGAGTTCTGGAAATTTTACATTTGGATATTGAGTGAGAGGAAACATACACTGAAAACTGATTATAAAATAAGACAGCTAACTTCTAAATCTTTGAGCCATTTGAAGTTAACTTTTGTATACGTTGAAAATAGTTTATCCATGGAAAACAAAAATACCTATCCCAAAAGACCTATGCACATCAATGCTTATAGCAGCACAGTTTGTAATAGTCAAAAACTCGGAAGCAATACAGGTGTCCAGTGACAGGTGAATTACTAAGGAAGTTATGGTGCAGATACACATTGGAGTACTTTCTATGCAGCTATGAAAAACGATGAAGTCGCCTCCTTTGCAATAGCATAGTCAGAACTCAAAGGCGTATCACGTTCAGTGAGACAAGCCAGGAAAAGAAATACCAATACCAATACCACATGATCTCACTTATAGGTGGAACTTAATAACAATAAACAGCAAGTAAAAATAAAAGGTAAGGGGGTTGGGCAGTACACCACCAGGTTAAGTGCACACGGCATGAAGCCCAATGACCTGCATAGAGATTCTGGTTCGAGCCCCCAGCTCCCACCTGCAGGGGGGTAGCTTCACAAGCGGTGAAGCAGATCTGCAGGTGTCTGTCTTTCTCTCCTCCTCACTGTCTTCTCCTAATTTCTCTCTATTCAGCAACAATGACAATAACAACAACAATAACAAGTACAACAAAATGAGAAACATGGCCTCCAGGAGCAGTGGATTTGTAGTACAGACACTAAGCCCCAGTGATAAAACCTTGGATGCAGGAAAGAGAGATGGAGATGGAGATGGAGATGGAGATGGAGATGGAGGGGGAGATGGAGGGGGAGATGGAGGGGGAGATGGAGGGGGTGATGGAGGGGGAGATGGAGATGGAGATGGAGATGGAGGGGGAGATGGAGGGGGAGATGGAGGGGGAGATGGAGATGGAGATGGAGGGGGAGATGGAGGGGGAGATGGAGATGGAGGGGGTGATGGAGGGGGAGATTGAGGGGGAGATGGAGGGGGAGATGGAGGGGGAGATGGAGGGGGAGATGGAGGGGGAGATGGAGATGGAGATGGAGGGGGAGATGGAGGGGGAGATGGAGATGGAGGGGGTGATGGAGGGGGAGATGGAGGGGGAGATGGAGGGGGAGATGGAGGGGGAGATGGAGATGGAGATGGAGGGGGAGATGGAGGGGGAGATGGAGGGGGTGATGGAGGGGGAGATGGAGGGGGAGATGGAGATGGAGATGGAGGGGGAGATGGAGGGGGAGATGGAGGGGGAGATGGAGATGGAGGGGGTGATGGAGGGGGAGATGGAGGGGGAGATGGAGGGGGAGATGGAGATGGAGGGGGAGATGGAGGGGGAGATGGAGGGGGTGATGGAGGGGGAGATGGAGGGGGAGATGGAGGGGGAGATGGAGATGGAGATGGAGGGGGAGATGGAGGGGGAGATGGAGGGGGTGATGGAGGGGGAGATGGAGGGGGAGATGGAGATGGAGATGGAGGGGGAGATGGAGGGGGAGATGGAGGGGGTGATGGAGGGGGAGATGGAGATGGAGATGGAGGGGGAGATGGAGGGGGAGATGGAGGGGGAGATGGAGATGGAGATGGAGGGGGAGATGGAGGGGGAGCAGAGAGGGAGGAGGACAGGTAAGGGAAGGGAGAGAGAGAAAAAAAAGGGGGCTGAGTGGTGGCGCACCTAGTTAAGCACACACATCACCATGCACAAGGACCCGGGTTCAAGTCCCTGTCCTCACCTACAGGGGGGAAGCTTTACAAGTAGTGAAACAGAGTTTCAGGTGTCTCTCTTCATCTCTGTCTTCCTTCCCTCTCAATTTCTGGCTGTTTCTATACAATAAATAAAGATAATTTTAAAAAATTAAACAAGAGAAAAGAAAAAAAGAAAAAAACAAGGTGGAACTTGGACTGAGCAGTGTATTGCACCAAAGCAGAGGAGTCTGGGGAAGGAGGGTGAAGGACAGGATGAAGGGACATGGGGAATCCTTGTGTGTCTCCTAGATGCCAGTCAAGGGGAGATAAGAGGTTGTGTCTGTGTGTTAAAGACTAGACCCTGTGGCCCTGGAGGTGGCACAGTGGATAGAATGTTGGTCTCTCAGGCATGAGGTCCTGAGTTCAATCCCCAGCAGCACGTGTACCAGAGTTATGTCTGGTTCTCTCTCTCTCTCTCCTACCCCTCTCATTAATAAATAAAATAACAATAATAATAAAGTAAATTAAAAAAAGACTAGACCCATTAGCCCACCCCCCAAATTACAAATAATAAAATATGTTGGTGCAAGAGAGATCTTGTCACAAAGAAATTTATTTTCTGCTTCAGCTTTTACTCGAGTAAATTTAGTTTAAAATAATCAGAATGTTACTTGGCACATTTTGTGGTGACCTGGTCCCAATCCGTGAGTGTGGGTAGACAAGAGCTTTAAATCAGTCTTGGCCAGTTAGAAGCAATCCTTCAGATTTTGAAACCACAGCAAAGAGACCACAGTAGCAAATTCATTCTTGTCATGTCATTAACGAAAATCTCAATACCCCATTAATTGCACGTCCACAAAATAGACATCAGTAATGTGAAGGTTAGCTACTATGCGTGTGTACTATTTATCATTTTATGCATTCACCACATTCTAATATTAATTTTATTTAGCTGTAATAACTCCTGTCTGTTTTTTTTTCCCCCACATAAGGCTATTGCTTCACTCATGAATATCTGCCAGTTTTCAATCTGAATTAAAATCAAACTCCGTTTCCTCCTCACTGTCCACCTATGAACTTGTATACTGCTCACGGGATGTGTAAGGGTGTCAAATGTTTAGTGAACAACCATTACAGACTGCATCTTGCTCTCCACATAGGTGCTTCCTGTAGCTTTTGTGTTGTGTCCTGATACTAAAGGACATTAAACTAGTCTTCAGACATAGACACCTGGGAAAAAGGTGCTGTTTAATAATGGTGTCTCAGTATTTCACAGAGGAGAGATTTCCATGTCTTGGTGATTCTTTAAGTTGCTGTTGGTCAGGTCAAGGACTTCATGACAAGACCACATGCAAGGCAGACAGGCAGGAAACAGGACATATGAGCCCTTCTTGCCCATACACCGTTCCCCAGCCCCACAAACCTTTATAAACCTGAACACCACACACAGATGAGATTATTCTGCATCATGAGAGACTTCCTGTTACCAGCTTGTTAGTATTTGAATAGACCGGCTCTGTTTCATAGCAGCATTTTTCTCTTGGTTAGCTGACCTTCTGAAGGCCAGACTATTCGCAACTTGGAAAGGTCCAAAACTGAGAGAGTCACTGGTGTTTACTCACTGGAGTCCTTATGGTTCCAGTGATACCCAAGACATCCCCTTACTTCTTTCTCAACTTGTGGGTGAAGGAGCTGGTACAGACTTCAGGAAGTCACACGGAAGGGATGGTTTTCAAGAAATACATTTTGATTTAGATGTACTGGTCTAATACTAGATCTGGATTCTGCAGTTTGAGCCACCATCTTTCCCATCAGCACTCGGTTCTTGTCTTTCTAAAGGAAGTGATGATTATGAATTCATCCTTCCTTGCTTGGTGCCACTTCTATAAAATTCCCCCAATCCCCACTAACCAAAGCTACTTTGAATATAAAATGCTCCTCACATCTTAGCAACATGAGGTCCTGTATCTTTGCATACCCTCCCTTCCAGCATGTCATTATTATAACTTAAACATTTTTTTCCTTTGCTGCCCTTTCTAATGCTTGAATTTTCCATCCATTTTTGAGAAGAATCTATCTCAGGAAGGGGAGGCTTCTCAGTGTCTGAACATGAGGGGGGAAAAAAAAGCTGTATCTTAAATCTCAGTGCCAGACATTCAGCACTGTTTGCTGATTCTAAGATGTGAGTTTCTTTACAAATTCATGGACTTTGAAAGAGTGATCAGATGTTCTTAAAGAAAGTTCTTGCTATGAACCATTTCTCTACTTATTCATATAACAATTCTGAGCATATGGTTAGAAGTGTGTGCCCACATACTGTAATTAGAAAGAGCATCTTCTTTTTTCCCCTCCCGCCTTCCCTTCCTTCCTTCCTTCCTTCCTTCCTTCCTTCCTTCCTTTTTTCTCCCTCCTCTCCTCCCTCCCTCCCTCCTTCCCTCTCTTCCTTCCTTCTTTCCTTTCTTTCTTTCTTTCTTTCTTTCTTTCTTTCTTTCTTTCATTGCTGGAACTTGATGCCTGTACTACGAATGCACTGCACCTGTCAGCTTTTTTTTTTTTTTTGGATAGGACAGAGAAATAAAGAGGACAGGCAGAGAGGGAGAGAGAGAGACAGAGAGAGAGACACAGAGAGAGAGAGACACCTATAGACCTGCTTCACCATTTGTAAAGTGCCTCCCATGGAGGTGGGGAGCGTGGGCTCATGACTGTACTACATGTGTTTAACTGGGTGTACCACTGCCCGGCCCCCTACAAGCATATTCTGTGAGCACATATATCTATGTGTGTGTGACTTTATTACTTTTATTGCATGTATTGTTTGACCACCTTCTGAGAATTTCTGTATAGAACTCGTCATATGCACACAAATTCTCAGAAAAGCTCAAAATCAGATCACTGTTGCTTGCATAGATGCATGATGGACTTTAGGTTAGATGACGAATGAAGCATCTGGATGTTTACTGTCACCATAACATAAACAAGTGGAAAAATACTGTCACATTCCTCAGGGAATAGCAGTGACTGGTAGAATCATGAAATGATCAATTGATTTATATGTGATTATACCATATTGACATTTAATTTCCATGGTGTTGATGACAGAAGCTAAATGGAATCTATAGAGTGATAATTATTATTATTAAGCCTAATATTCTTGTGACTGGGTCTGTTGCTGCTGTTCCAAATGTGGCATTCTTACTGGGTTAAATTGATGTTTTCTTAGACACTTAGAATGAAATTAGCAATCCCTTATTTTCCCTTTCTGTTCCAGGAAGACTTGAACTTTAAAAGTAATTTGATACCCAATAGAGTTATGAAGCCACCCCCACCCTCACAGCTTAGATAATATTTACCCATGTCTGTGCCACAGTTCACCCTGAACTGCCATGGACAATCTCATTGTCATGGCAAGATACTATACTGGGCCTCTAACTTATCGGTACACTGACCACAGAAACGGAAATGAAGGAAGTGGCAGACAAACGTAGCTTAGGTAAGCACTATTTCAGTAAAGTGTCTTCTATCCATTGACATGGAGCAAGGTAAGCCATAGCCACTGCTTCTTGCTCTGAAATAAATAAACACCATGTAGTAGACACCTTTGATTTGAGGTGCAGCTTGGATGAGGTTTGAGTGCACTGCTCATTGTCATTTCCTTGATATCATAAAATACCCCCCAAGTATTCATTAATTAAGAGTGATCTCTAAGACTTGCAAACTTCACTATAAATTATAAAAATACATTAACTGTATAATTCACTGAACCCTTTAGTGATATCCGAGTCTGCTGGTGATGTTGCAAAAAGCACAATAGGAAAGTGACAGAGGAATGCCCCAGTGTTTTGAAAAAACTCCCAACTTTCCTAGGTCAGAAATCATTCTTTTCCTCAGAAAAGAAGACATTAATTTCAACTGAGACCTTACATGCACTGATGAGTTAATAATAAGGCAATAACAAAAACCAAACAAAAAATAACACCTGACTTATAATGTCATATGCTAACATGACATATTATGTTATCACAAATAATTACAACAAGCATCCCTGTTTCAATATAAGGAATTTGCATGAGTGTATTTCCCCTAAGTATCCTGTCTACTGCTCCCTCTTCGTTAGTACAGAAGTGTAGCTTTATGGAACAGAAATTCCCTTTGAGAATTTGAGTGGGGTGTGAGAAACAACGTTTTAGTTGGGAATGACTTGCAGTGATAGACACATGTGGCTCTCAAAAAGAATGGGAAGTAAAGAACTACACAGGAGAAGTCCTCCAATCATTGCAGCTCACTGTTAAGTTTTGCTGCCTTTAACGGAGTGATTCCGGGGCTATTAGTCCAGTGTGTGTATTCCAGATTCACTTAGAGATACCATAACAATTATCTTCATTGATGGTAGATCTATAAATATAGTATGCTTCACAACACCCATAGATCTTTGTAGATGAGTTGAAAATAAACCTTGGGATTCCAGCATTCTTTTAAAGGTCAGTCATCATAAGTGAAACAAATATTGGCATATATCTTTACAAGCAACCAGTAAGAATATTCCATTTCAGTGATCAACTTACACTGGAGTGATATGCTTCTTTTATTAGATAATCACCCTTTGGCGGTTGTAGCTGAAGTTATAATCGTTATTGGAAAAACGGTTCATTGAGGAAACTCATTAAGTGTGTCTCCAGCTCCAGGTCTTGCACTCAGCTGCAAGAAGATTGGGAATAAGTTCAGTTAGCTGACATGATGCCTGTGTTCTTCCTGGATGGGCAGACTCATTTAGTTGGGCTGTTTCGTGAAACACTTGAAGGTGTTTCTTTTAGTATTGTGAAATGGAATCAAAATCTGGAGACAGTGACTTTTATGATATACTGCACTTATAAACAGAAGAAAAGATGATTTAGGACTGAATTGAATAGTCTAACAAACTCCTTTTAAAAAAAACAAATTTGTAACTCAGCTAGGAGACAATATGGCAGACAATATGGCCTGGCTGACTCTACATATGGACTAACACTGTGGCCTTTGACTTGACACACTCCTTTATCAAAGGGAATCCCTAGGATTGAAGGAGCTCATGCAAACACAAATCCATCAGTCATGGAGGATGAGGGTGGGGCTAGATTAGCAGTCCCACAGGACTCCTGCAGTTCTTGGCTTTTCTTTTTGCTCTTGGTCTGGAGAATCACTTTCCAGCTGCTCTTTCAGAGCTGCCCCTCCCCTGGTGGGCTGGGGGTTGTTTATGACCTATCTTTCTTATTGTTTTTCTTCTCTTTCTTTTAAAATGTTTGAGGCATTAGGCAGTGGGTACAAGAGAGAGGAGTAGGAATGTTTTGCTGTATGTCATTGAGATATCTGGGGCTTCTGGGAGATCGCACACCAGCATTTTCTTTGTATGTGTCCCCTAACCATCTGTAACCTCTCTCAGTTCTTTGATGTACTTTAATTATTATTACTATTTTGCCTACAGGGTTATTGCTGGGGCTTGGTGCCTGCACTGTGAATTCACTGCTCCTGGAGGCCATTTGTTCCCCATTTTTGTTGCCTTTGTTGTTATTATTATTGTTGCTATTGTTGTTGTTGTTGTTGGATAGGACAGAGAGAAATCAGCAGAGGAAGGAAGACAGATGGGGGGGGGATTGCGGGGCGGAGGGGAGATAAGTACCTGCAGACTTGCTTCACCACTTGTGAAGCAACATCCTTGCAGATGGGGAGCCAGGAGGCTGGAACCAGGATCCTTACACTGGTCCTTGCACTTCAGACCATGTGCGTTTAACCCAGTGCGTTACTGCCTGGCCCCTGATGTACTTTAATTTTGATAAACACATCTTGTTCCATTACCAGCTCTGCATATGCTGTGTTGTTCCAGGTCTGAGACAAAACAGGAAGGGGCCTAGGAGTCTCCAAGAGACCTCTAGTAAAAAATTCAATTGACTTTTGGTCAAATCTTACTTTTCATTATTTTTTAAGAAAAAGGAATGGTATTAAAATTCCTTATTTTCAACATTCAATGAAAAAAATTTTTAATCTGTTAATTAAAAAGCAAGTGATAGGCCTATATTTTTTTTAAAAAATCACTTTCTTCTGTAGGATAGATCATGAACAGAAGGGGAATATTAAATTAGTTCTTATGACAGAAAACACAATTCCCAGTAACAGTGGCTGACTCCTGAAGTTTGAAAATAAAGTAAATTCCTAGGGTAGAAAGATTCGGATATTCTTTTTTGGTTTTAATATTTATTTATTTTTATTCCCTTTTGTTGCCCTTGTTGTTTTATTGTTGCAGTTATGATTGATGTCATTGTTGTTGGATAGGACAGAGAGAAATGGAGAGAGGAGGGGAAAACAGAGAGGGGGAGAGAAAGACAGACACCTGCAGACCTGCTTCACCGCTTGTGAAGTGACTCCCCTGCAGGTGGGGAGCCGGGGCCTCGAACCGGGATCCTTACGCCGGTCCATGTGCTTTGTGCTGAGTGTACTTAACCCGCTGCACTACTGCCCCAATCCCAAGACTTGGATTTTCTAAGGACTAAAACACTCCAGGAAAAACAATGTCATTGTAGGACACATCCTAAATGTTAGTTATTATTTCTTTCTACTTATGTATGTGAGAATGGAGAAACTCACTAGAAACATTCTATCTCTGACTAACTTTCCATACTTTTGAAATGTCACTTTGAAAATCTGAAGTTTTAAAATCTTTAAAGGAGGTAGGAGGGAAAGATCATCTTGAAGTTTTCCTTTTCAAAGCACACCACCTGCAGAGTTAAGCAAAGAAACAAATTGCCAACAACACCCAGTATTTTTGGTTCAATCAGTGGAAAATCTGCGAGAAGATGCAGAAAGCTTCATGGAAATGAAGCTATGCAGTGCTTTGCGGTGGCTATTCTGAGGTTGTCTTCTGTCTTTTCACCATGCAGAGAAATGAGAGGTGTTGGAGCACTGATGAAAGAGCAATCACTGTTCCCTTTCTATCTTCACATTGGATGAATTTCTCTTATTGTGACTGTTCCTATAGAAATTCCTGAGCAGACATTGTGAATTGAAAAAAAAAAAAGTACCTAGAAATGTGTTCTGGTACTTGAATAGTGAATAGAGATGCAGATATGATCATCCACGTACACATTATGTAAGAACTGCAAGAAAGGAGCTAGCGAGACAGTTTCCCTGGATAGAACCTCAGCTTGTGATGCTCTCTGCCCAGGTCTGATTCTGGCATCCACACCTCAGCAGACACAGCTTTGGTGCTCTGGTGTTTCTCCCTTGAGCTAAATAAAAAACTAGGCCTGGGAGTGGTAAGATCACATATATGCAAGGTCCTAGTTCCAAATACACAACTGAAAGAGTAAAAGAAAAAAAAAATACTTGTGTCAAATATTTGCTTGGCAGATTTTTTTTTTCTCAGTAGCTTAATGAGTTTCTTTTTTTTTTATTAGTTAATTTACTGGATAGAGACAGAGAGAAATCCAGAGGCAAAGGTTAGGTAGATAGAGAGAGAGAGAGAGAGAGAGAGAGAGAGACAGAGACAGTTGCACCACTGCTTCAACACTTGCAAAGCATTTTCTTTGCATATGGGGACCAGGGACTTGAACCCAGGGTCCCTGGGCACTGTACCATTTCTGCTCAACCGGGTGTGCCACCACCCCGTCCAGCTGAACAGTTTCTAAATAGTGGTGATTACTGATAGATTATCTGCTTCTTTGAGTATTAGTTAGCAATTAATCCTTTGTATTAATTAGCAAATCACCCTTTACTCTTCAAGTGACAATCTTAGCTTGGAAACTCAGACTCTTCTGCCACAAGTTCAGTGTGGGGAGAAATAAACAACTCCAAGATCCTGAACGACATTGACACATATGTTTCTTACTCATGAGATGAATTTAAAACATGCACATTTATTTTTCAGGAAAGTGTCTATATTCCATTAAGAAACAGAATATCTAGTCTTATGAGAAAAAGTTAAAAATGAACATAGGTTTACACATATCTTTTTGGATGGGCATGCTTGACTCCTTAGGATATATTCCCAGGAGAGGAATTGCAGGGTCATAGGGCTGGTCCACTTCTAGCCTTCTGAGAGTTCTCTCCACAGGGGTTGGACCAACTGACATTCTCACCAGCAGTGCAGGAGGGTCCTTTGATCCCACAACCTCTCCAGCATTTGTTGCTGCTACATTTTCTGGTGTATAACATTTTCACAGGGGTGAGGTGCTATCTTGTTGTTGTCTTTATTTAATTTTCACTGAAAATAAATGACTTGTAATAATTTTTCGTATGATTGTTGGCTTTTTCTATCTTCTGTAGAGAATATTCTGTTCATAGCCTCTCCCCATTTTTGGATTGGGTCATTTGCTTTTTTTGTTGTTGAGTTTGGTGAGTATATATATATGACCTCATAGTCATTTGACTTTCTCAGACAGAGATAGAAATGGAGTGGCAAGGGGATGAGAAGACAACACAGCATTGAAAGGTCCTCCAGTTCAGGGGGGACTGGGCTCAAACCCAGGTCAGGCAAAGGAGATGCACTTGCCCGATGGGTGGGCTCTTCCATAGTCCCAAGGATTGCACCATAATCATCCACAACTTCATCTTTTGAAAATTATTAAAACTTATTATTGCTGCTCAGCTGGTCCCAGCATCCATCGGTCAGTGGGACTCTGCAGTTGGTCTTTTTGTCAACAGATCCTCACCCCTTTGTGTCTCGAGTAGGTAGGACTTTCTGGTACTTTAAGATGGTCAGAGATCATCTTGCTTTCTTCTTTGTTTTTCTGGTTTACTGTCTGGAAATAATCATTTTGCCATAGAACTTGGTTATTGTTATTAGTGAGTTCCATTCAGATACAAGGATTCAGACTCTCCTTGCTGGAGTATCATTGTTTCCAAGGGCTTATTTCAGACAGACTGTAGGTATAATAACTTCCGTAGAAGTTGTATCTATAATTATTTTGATATCTATCCTGTCTGTGATTGAACTCATTTTTTGGTTCACCCAAATATTCCTAAGGAATTCAGCACTACATAGTTTATTGTAGTCTTCCTATTTGTTTGTGTACAGCTTCCTTCTCCAAAAGTGAGAAGCTCACCTAATTATACTTATTTCAAAATTTTCTTGATTTTTTGTTTGACACTGCTCATGAGTGTGAATTTCTGTATTAAGAACATAAGGTTCAGTAATTAGTAACACAGGACACATCCATCCTTTAAATGACTCAAATTATATTTTTTTGTAGGTTGCTACTTTGAAATATTTTATCATTAGCTCAGGCACCAGCTGGGGTTTCCATGCAAGGGAGGAGGAATACAGAGAGAGGCTAAAAATACCGTTGAGTGAATAATCAGACTTAATAAAATCATCCTCATGTGAACTGCACTTATTTGAAGTTGTAGATCAGTGATTCTGCTGCATAGAGGCATTATCTAGAGAGTTTTTAAAAAATTGCTGATGCCTGGTTCTCACCTCCTGAGATTCATATTTAATTTGTGTAAGGTTAGGAATGAACATAGTAGACCCAAAGTCTCCCCAGGCGACTGTTAGATACAGGCAGGTTTGAGTCAAGTTCAGAATCTCTGCTCTACTTGGCCTGGCTGATGCTGACTATAGCATGCTTGCCTTCTTTTCTGAATGACAACATCCCTAGGTCAGGAAACCATGAACTAGTAATAGATACCGGAGTTTGGACAGTGGGGCATTGAATGTTGTACAGTGTGTGTGGCCGCTGAGTCACAGCAGTAATTCTTATGAGAGGGCTATCGGATGTGTGAGGTGACCCGTGTCTGACAAGTATCATGAGATGTTTTAAAATTGTGCACAATAAAACATTAGGGTAGGCACTATCATTAAAAAAAAAAACTTCAAAATTAGGCACTGAAGAAATTGCATTTTCATAAATTATACCTGTACTTGTAAGGATCTGTGTCTGTTTGAATACAATCCCCCTCTCTATGTTGTTTATTTATATTTATTTACTTATTTATTTATTGCCTCCAGGGTTATCGCTGGAGCTTGGTGCTAACACTACAAATCCACTGCTCCTGGTGACCATTTCCACCCCCCACCCCATTTTATTGGATAGGACAGAGAGAAATCAAGAGAGGAGAGGAAGACAGACACCTGCAGACCTGCTTCACCACTGGCAAAGCTTTCCCCTTGCTGGTGGGGACCAGGGGCTTGAACCAGGGACCTTGTGCATTGGAATATGTGTGGTCAACCAGGTGCACCACCACCCAGCCCCAATCCATGCTATTGAAGCTGTGCATTCCACCAAAATGATTCAGTGTTAGTAGGTAGAATGCTCCTCCTCTAGATTTATAAAAGGAAGACCACCACCCCATAACAATTTTTGGATATGATCTTTAAGGGTGTAGTTAAAGTTAAATGAGGTTACTGAGTGGAACTTTCATCCAAAGTGCTGCCTTCATTATTACAGAAAGACATAGCAACTACCTAGACAGAGGAAAGGTCAGAGAAAAACAGATCAAGCCATTGAACGCCTACAATTTTATGAGACCTCTCCAAAAACTGATACTACCCATCCTTCGGCTTTGAGTTTCCAGCTACCAGAAATGAAAAGATAAATGCTAGTTGTTTAAGTCATCCACTCTCGAATATTCTGTTAGGACAATCTTGGCAAAGTACTATGCCCAGCACCTCACTTTCCAGTATGTAGCTAATGCATGTACATGTACGTATTTTATGAAATACTCAACAATATTCATCACAGATCCAAACTGCATACACCCCAGACGCCTGGTCTCAACTGTACACACTGTCAGTGCCCACCAGTTCACCACATTGGAGCTCATTTGCACTAGCCTAGAAATTTCCATATGTAATTTCACTGTTAATAATCTAGAGAATTTCACCTTTTTGGTTTCTTACTACAGATTATTTTAACTATCATACTATATATAATATAGACATAGAGACTTATACTATGTATTTATTTTCCATATTAAAAAAACTTCTAGTGTTTCAGTAATGTACTCACTAAAAATTCGGTGACATTGTGACAAAACATAGGCTATAAAATTTAAATATATCAATCTAAATGGACATAAACAAGAGCAAGACTTCCTTCCAGTTACTGACTTCCACACTTTAGGACACATTCTTACCTCTGTAGTATAAGCATTTGTTTTGGTCTAGCTTATAAATTTTAGATATGCCTCCACAATTCACTCTGTATTAAAATAATGCATCATTCTCACTTTAATCTGTGATTTACAGAAAGAAATACAAGCTATTTGGAGTCAATGATTGATTCTGTTTAATAACATTCACTTGGTATACAGTTAATGATTTCCGAGTTTCTAAGTGTAACAATAATGGATCTTCATAATGCCTGAACTCAGCACAGTTCAGTGGTCTGTCTTGGAGGCATTGAATACAGCAGTGGGGTTACTGTGGCCTTAACGAAATCAGAACAATGATGGAGTAACCAGTGCAATCTTTTCTAGCATAGTTGCTTTTTGCAAGATACATTTCAGTGTTTTGAAGTACTATCTCCACACTTTACCAGTGTTTATCTAAATAAATGATAATCGCCATGCCAAATAAATATGCAAATCCCTGATACTTTCTTCTGATACTGTAAAGACCAGTAGTGTACACTTTGTATTGCTTTTAACTAACAGGGGGAAAATGACTCTATTTCAATTTTTTATTTTCAACTTTATTATTATTATTATTTTAAGATGTAGCATTGGTCTGTAATACTATACAAGTTTCAAGAAGACAGCTTCACATCTATAAAACAAATCTATACAGAAGGGTGCAGGGCGGTGGCATACCTGATTGAGAGCACATGTTACAATGTGCAAGGATCCAGGTTCAAGCCCCCAGTCCCCATCCACAGGGGGAAAGCTTTGCAAGTAGTGAAGCAGGGCTGCAAGTGTCTCTCTGTCTCTTTCCCTCTCCATCACCCCCTTCATATAGATTTCTGGCTGTCTCTATCCAGTAAATAAAGATAATACAAAAATTAAAGAAAAATAATCTATGCAAAAAAACCACACCCCCTACCAGAAGTCAAGTTTCTGTCCAGTACAACTCAGCCAGTACCATCCACCTATTTATTCTCTCTACTTCTTCTGTCTTTTCTTCTAGTAAGCACTATTCAGATGCCAGAGTCTGAGCTTTGTATTTGTTCTGTGTGTTTTGTTAACTTGCTTTGTTTCTTCATATTCCACATGAGTGAAATAATGCAATATTTATCTTTCTCTTTCTGACTTACTTCACTTAACATCACCACCTCCAGGTGGGCTGCCAGTGGCAGCATTTTCTCTTGTGTGTTTATTTATTTATTTTTTTTAGAACTGAGAAGTATGCCTTTATGTCTGAATTACACCTCCTCTTCATCCGTCAGTAGGTACTTACGTTGTTTCCATATCTTGATTACTGTGAATGGTGTTTTCAGATGAGAATGTCCATAGTCTTTTTGGGTGTATACCTAAAATCGAAATTTCTGGATAGTATGGTAGTTCTGTCTTCAACTTTCTGAGTTCTGTCTTTTAATCATTGGTAGAGACTCTAGTGATGACCTTCCACCGGGATGGGAGGATATTCTGCCTTCCATATCCTTGCCAGTGCTTTCTGTTCCTTGTCTTTTTGGTATAGGTGATTCTTAGCTGAATGAATGGTCCTGGATTATGGTTTTCATGTGCATTTTCCTAACTACAGGTTTTGGTAAATATATTCTTTCTTCTGATGGCTGATGGTCATCTGTATGGATTCTCTGGAGAAGTGTCTATTCAGATTGATGTTTTTTTAATATATTTATTTTCCCTTTTGTTGTCCTTGTTTTTTAATTGTTGTAGTTATTGTTGTCATCGTTGTTGGATAGGACAGAGAGAAATGGAGAGAGGAGGGGAAGACAGGGGCAGACCTGCTTCACCTCCTGTGAAGGGACTCCCCTGCAAGTGGGGAGCCAGGGGCTCGAACCAGGATCCTTACTCCGGCTTCCCGCCATGTGCGCTTAACCCGCTGCGCTACCGCCCAACTCCCAGATTGATGTTTTAATGACAACAAGGACATGCATGACCCCTGTTCTCTGAATATTGCATCCCCTAGGTATTCACTGGAAATTTTTAATAGGTTTATCACTGTGTCTTGAAAATGATTCCTACCTATGTGAATATTAAATATGACTGCATTGGAACTTGTAAGGAAAAATAATGATTTTTATCTGTGTTTCAATTACCAAACTATTATTCATTATCTTAAACTCATCCTTTAATATTCTGTTCGGTGAAGCAGGGTTTGAAGTTTACAAAACACATTGCCTTTTATATTCTGCCACTAGGGGGTGCTACGGGGAGAACAGATTTGCCTTGGGGTGAGATTTTTTTTTTTTTCTTTTACTAATTTCATGGCCTTGGCTGATACTGTTATCTTATATATCTGACTTCCTACTTGGCTTCCTATTAGTCTAAAGGATTTCCTAAATAATCAGAATCCTATTGTTCATGTTTTGAGCACTAAGAGATAAAGAACAAAAACTCGATTCCAAGATTATTTACACATTGTTTAAAGTCAAATTGGATTGATTAAATGCCAAGGTTTGGCATCAAAGAGATAAATATTATTATTGCTATGGTATAATTCACTTACTTTGAGATACTAAAAAATATCCCTAAACTTTCTCTTAGTTTTTAAATATATATATATATATATATATATACACACACACACACACACACACACATATATATGTATATATATTACTGGATTATTCAACCTAGAACAATCATTATGTTGTAAACATATCATTTTCTGACTGATAGCCGCACAAAGTGGCAGTACTGTGTATGCAATATCATTTTTACTTTTCCATTAATTCATCAACATTTGGTAAAGGATATTTAGTTCAGCCTATTGATTTATCTACAGAGAACAAGTATACATTAGCACACATCCCAAGAATGGCAAGCTGGCTTTAAGAATTGACACTGCATATGGGCATCTTTTAGCAAGTAAGATCTGTCATTCAAATGCAGAGCTGTGACTGAATCTAAGGGTTCATTCTCCTGTGAAGCTATTACCACTTGGAGACCCATGGCAGAATATAAGAGGAGAGTTTAGTGTTACCAACTAAAAACCACATTAAAGGTTAATTGATACATGCAATATTATTTAAAAGATTTTGCTTATTTATTAATAAGAAAGATAGGAGGGAGGGAGAGAGGGGGGAGGGAGAGAGAGAGAGAGAGAGAGAGAGGGAGAGAGAGAGAGAGAACCAGACATTACTTTGGTACATGTGCTTATAAGGATTGGACTTGGGACCTCATGATTGAGAGACCAATGCTTTCTCCACTGTACCAGTCCTGGACCACTATACAAGCACTCTTCAAAACATTAAAAGAACTGGAGGGACTGTGCATTGGAGGAGTACTGGATGTCTGCTTGCAACCCTAAGGACTGGGGTTCAATCATCCTATGTCAGAGCTGAGCAGTGCTCTGGTCTCTCTCTCTCTCTCACACACACACGAATAACACATCTTAAAACAAAAATCAAACTAAAATTAATTTTTTTAGAAACTCAGCATCTTTTTTGTTTGCCTAAAGGTTTTACCTGCTTTGCTTAGTGCAAAAAAAAAAAAATCTATGAATTGCAAAGTTAGGATTTTTCTATTATAAGGTTCTATTGGGACATTACCTTTTGGAAATCCCCCCCCCCCATTCCTTTGCACTTTGTTTTATGTCTTCTTGGTGGGACAAGAAAAATCTGCTGACCCAGCTGACTGCGAGATGGTTTCCTTTATCAGATAGGCCGTTTAGAGTTCATGCCATCTTTCTCTGCCCTTTGTCGAAGCCAAGACAGTACTGCAGAAACACAGCATCGTGCATTTTGATGGTTCTTTTATGAAAAAGTACCGTGCATTTTTCATATGAGATCTGTTTATTTAAAAGCATTTTAAATTGATATTGTCAGAGGTCCTGCTGCTAGGGGCTGCCACTTAATTATGCCCTGGCAGCAGGGCCTACCTATATTCTCTAACAGATTATATCTGCAGGAGGCCTAACAACATCATTGAAAAGAAATAGAATCTAATGATTTTGTTTTTTCCAGTCAGCAGGAGGGGTTTCCTATAGAAGCTCAAACCTGTGTCTGCAAAGGTGTAGGCTTTTTTCCACTCAACAATTCTTACCCATTGAGAATGGAAGTAGTGACTCAGGGAATACAGAGAATATATAGGCTACGCAGGTGAGGCACAGGCAAAGAAAAGAGAACGCATGTTAAGTGTGGGGAATATTGAAGCAGGAAGGCCAGATTGGGGATCTGGTTGCTAAAACTAGCATCCACACAATTAACATACCCTATTCTGAAAAACAAATCATAGTTGGATCCATAGATGGTTTATTTTCGGATGTGATTTGGTATCTGTTGACTGTAAATGAGAAAAGTTTGCTGAACTAATTAGACATCCATGATTTATCATAATTTTTAAAGTAAAATGATATTAGAGAATTATATTTTCTCATCAATACTTACCAAACTTTGCCTTTTGTGATTTCTGGAAATCAAGGGAATACACTGTAGTTGCCCTAACTATAAACTCTGTAGTAATTATTTAATAATTCAGAAGAATCAGTATTTTGTAGGTTGCTCAAGTGTTTCCCGGATGATTCATTACTCAGAGTAAGGGTAGGAGGGAATAAGTAATGAAGAACAAAGTTTCAAAGTACTAGAACCTCTTTATTTATCCATTTGTTTATGTTTACACTCACGTCACCACCCAGAAGGCTCTCACTCAAGAAGCATCTGTGCTAGCACATTCAGAACAATGCATCCCTATAAATGTTTATTAGGAAGTGAGTTTCCAAGGAGGTCTTTGACATTCAGTTTGATTCACCCTCTGTAGCTGAGTCCTGACTCTGATTCCTACCACAGATTTTTGTCTTAAATTTTAAGAAAAAAATTTTTTAATGATTGAATTCAAGCTATGCCAACTGGAGATTTCAGGAATCAGTACTTTCCAGTGTGATCATTGGTTAAATAGTTCTTCTGGGTGATGATGCTATCAGTGAATGCTATCAATGGGTTTCTTAGAAGGAACAGCTTTTCAGTTACTGATAATTGACAGACGCTATGTGGTTTCGTTCATAATGAAATATAGTTAGCAAAAGCAAACAAACTTGCAACAAATAGTAACTCCACTCTCTTGGTCTATGAGAACTGAGATGGTGGTATTGTAGGGGTGGGGCCCAATACAGTGTTGGTGGGTGTACACACACACACACACACACACACACACACACACACACACACACACACACACTTCTGAAACTGTATCCCTGGAATCTTATGATCTTGTAAACTACAGGAGTGAGAAGTAACAATGGAAAGTCGAAGGCCAAGTTATGTGTTTTATATCTGTACCGCCTGCGAACTGCAAACCAAAGTAACAATGTTCTCTTTTGGTTAAGATTCATGTTCTTGAAAAAAAAAAAAAGTGAGATGAAAGCATGAACTCACACATTTTCACTGGTAACGACAGCAAAATGTGGTCAACTAGATGTTGGTTTGATGAAAACTACAAATTTGCAACCTATAAGTCCTGCTCATAAGGCTTATTCTTAGTTCAAGTCCATAAAGGATTCAACTTGTGTTTCTGCCTTAGCAACAGCAACACTGTTAACACAATATTAAAACAAAAGTGAAAAGGGAAAAATATGAATGGAAAGGAGTTGTTTCCTTCCAATAGGAATGAAAAATAAATTGAAATTAATAACAAAAGTGAGGCACCAAACTGAAAATAAATAAATCATGACTTTAGTGTGAAAAGAATGGAATTCACACCAGATGCTAATTTGGCACAAGGGCTCTACAAATTAAGGGCAGCAAAACTTTATGTTCTGCACCACCAATGTCTCTCTAACCTTTGCCTTAAGTGACACACCTTTCGAGAAAACTTCACCAATGTACAAGACATTCAAAGTCTTTCTAAGTGGGATATTTTGACTGGTTATTAATTTTAACGTGATTCTGCTGAGCCAGATACTTTACTGGAGAAGCACTTTTTCTTAAACATAGTTGACTGCAAAAAGAACCACAGGTTCACCATTTGTTGGAGTCTAACATTTTCCAATGTAAAGAGACATGAGTTTAATTTGTGGGTTGGAAAGACAACATATTTCTTCAAAAGACATTCATTCCTGAGGCTCTGAAGTTCCCAATTTAGTCCCCCCAACACCACCATAAGCAGGAGCTGAGCAGTCCTCTGGTGTCTCTTTTCTCCATCAAGCACCAGGACCCAAAGGAACACCTCTTCAGCAGCATCTTCCACACTTCTCCTCCCCCAGAATCCACTATCTGGGCCTCACACTGTTAAGTTTGTTATTCTTCAGCCTTGAATGGAAAGACTAGGTCAACTGTAGTTTTTCGGTTTTGTAATCTGTATGACAATGCTTTCGAGAAGTACAGTTATATTATACTGTATTATAAATGTTTTTTTTATTTAAGGATTAATGAACAAAACCATAAGGTAGGAGGGGTACAACTCCACACAATTCCCACCACCCAATCTCCATTTCCCACCCCCTCCTCTGATAGCTTTCCCATTCTCTATCCCTCTGGGAGCATGAACCCAGGGTCATTGAGGGTTGCAGAAGGTAGAAGGTCTGGCTTCTGTAATTGCTTCCCCGCTGAACATGGGCGTTGACTGGTCGGTCCATACTCCCAGTCTGCCTCTTTTTTTTTTTTATGTCTCACTGTTGCTGAGTCATCCTCAGTAACTATTGTTTTTATACAGGCAGAACTTCAACGGAATAACATGACAGTTTTCTTTTTAATAACAAGTCCAGCACAATGGTTTTTAAAATAATGATCAAGAATTTTTTTTATTCATTAAGTTTCAGTATCATTACAGAAGATGTTAGGGCGCAGTGTTGTTTAACATGAATTTTTCTCTGCTCTTGATTTCCATGTGAACTCTGGTAACACTAATATCGGCACAAAATCAGTCTTGGATTTTATTTTTGTGCTGTACAATTTTAAGTGTGTTGGTTAAAAAGGCAGTCAGCAGTTAAGGAAGTACTTTTCCCAGTTTGTTTGTTCCCATAAAAGCTATCTATTTAAAAAAAATCCATAAAAATGAGAGAGAACCAAAACTAGATTCATGGTTCAAGCTTCTCTAACAATCACCAATCTGCTTAAGACATTCATTGGTATTGTGAATGGAAGTGGCACTGGAAGGAAAAGAAAAAAAAAAAAAAAAAAGCAAAAGACCTGCTCTCTAGTAAATAGAGACCAAGACATGGAAAAATAAAATTCCTTGTTCAGTTGAAATGGAATACTTTAAGGAATTTAAAATTATCCAGATGCTCTTTACTCTAAAGCACCCAAGGTGCTAAACTAGCAATGTAGACGTTATGTTTTCTGGCAGATAGAGGCCTTACTGTTTCTTATTAAAAATATATTTATTTGGGAGTCGGGCGGTAGCGCAGCAGGTTGGGTGGGCACACATGGCACAAAGAGCAGGGACCCGCTGAAGGATCCTGGTTTCAACCTCTGGCTCCCCACCTGCAGGGGAGTCGCTTCACAGGTGGTGAAGCAGGTCTGCAGGTGTCTGTCTTTCTCTCCCCCTCTCTGTCTTCCCCTCCTCTCTCCATGTCTCTCTGTCCTATCCAACAATGACGACATCAATACCTACAATAGTAAAATATCAAGGGCAACAAAAGGGAAAATAAATAAAATATGTATATTTATTTATTATTAGGTAGAGACAGAGAGAAATTGAGAGAGGAGCGGGGGATAGAGAGAGACAAGATAGAAGCTTCCACTCCTGACGCTTCCCCCCTTCACGTGGGGACCAGGGACGTGAAATTGGGTCCTTGTGCCCGGTAATGTGTGTGCTTAACCAGGTGTGCCACCATCTGGCCCCAGCCTTACTGCTTCTATAGGAAGCTCTGTTATGTAGACTTAATGTCTTTCTCGGAGTAAATATACCACATTGGATGTAGATAAAGATTTACAACACACACACACACAAACACACACTTTTTTCATCCTCAAATCCATAACTTTAATCTTTGAGCATATCACAGAAAAATCCAATTTTAAAAGATGCACAAAGTAGAAATGTTTTGTGATATTATATATATATATATGTATGTACATATATATATGTATATATATATATATATATATATATATTTCACCATTAATAGTACTTACTCTGGCAACATTCTAGTATTAACAGGAAAACTACTGGAAACAAAGGCTCAAGGAAGTTTAATGGTTTCACACCAGGAACGCCAGATGGGAGCTGTATCATTTCTGGAATGGAGCAAACTGACCTGACCAGGTGGCCAATTAACAGAGATTATTTATTAAACAATGCTCGGCCTCACGAAAGCCAAAGCAGAACTGGAATAGAGCCATGTTCATGGGTGCCTGGGACTAGATTCAGACCATTTTAGACAATTTCATTCCGGGCTCCGTCACAACTGTGATTAAACATTGTTGACATTATTCTCTTCAACACGCTTTGGGATTTTTTGCCTGCTTGACTCTCAGAAATATGTATCACCTGACTCCTGTTCAGCCATCGTGGCAGTTTACAGATAAAATAGTGTATGGGGGTACAGTAGACATTCTCTTTTCCTAGAGTTAAAACCTGGCCATACTTCACTGAAAAATGGAGTGAAAACACACGGAGGGAGAGCTCATGGCCCAAGCCTATCCCAACAATGGCGTGGGGGTTTCATCTTGCCAATATGACTAGGTCAGAGGGCTGCTTTTGGAATTCATTGCGTGTTCTTACAACACATAGTACAACAGTAGAGATAATGAAAACACTATGACTGGTGAGTGCTACCACTTCTAGTCCCATAACCTTATTCTTATACCTGTGAATCCTGGCTATCTGAGAAACACCATTGTATGCAAGATATTGATTGAGAACATAATTAGCTTCCTTGAAAAGCTTACTGCAGGCCTGCTGCCTAAATAGTGTGATATCTAAGCATTCTTTATTTTTTCCTTTCTTCCATAATTCTTCCTTCTTTCCTTCCTTCCTTCCCTCTCTCCTTCCCTCCTTTCCTCCTTCCCTCCTTCCTTCCTTCCTTCCTTCCATAGAGACAGAGAAAAATCAAAAAAGGAAGGGAGAGAGGTACAAAGAGAGAGATACCTGCAGCATTGCTTCACCACTCATGATGCTTTTTTTTTTTTTTTTGCCCTGAAGATGTGCTTGAACCCTTGTCCTTGGGCACTGTAACATTTACACTTTACCAGCTGTGCTACATCCAGGTCCCGCATCTTAAGTTTCCAAAAGGCCATTCTAACGTTCTGTTAAGTTTGCTGCTTCAAAATAACCACCGACATGGTGATGTCAATGAGTTCCATTAGCCTGCTGAAATAAATGTGCTGTGAAGTGAGCTCTTTGATCAGAAGCAACTTTGTGGGGAATGCTTCACAGTAAATATGGGATTCACACACTCCTTCCACGATGCAAACTGCACAGCAGACGTTTAGCTAACCAGTGGGGGCAGGGAGGGAGATGCCATTTCATGGATTCAGTGATGGTCTTGACTGCTGGCACTGATAACTGTCATAGTCAGGCCATCCCTCCTGAGCGGTTGAACGTATACTGCATTCCCTCCATATCTACCATCATTTTACAAGTGGGAAATAGTTGAAAAAAATCTTACTTTAATTATTTTCCACACCTGAGAAAAAATTGTGACTTTAAAGTGGGATTTTCCTTACTACCTGAAATATTACAAAATATTCCAGTGTCCAACTTAATGTATTTACCTGTTTTAAATTTATTTGTTTTTTTCTTTTTCACCAGGATTATTTCTGGGGCTTGGTGCTGGCAGGATTACGCCACCATTCCTGGATATACCTTCTTTCCTTTCTTCCATTCTCTTTCTTTTTTTTTTTTAAATATTTATTTTATTTATTTATTTATTCCCTTTTGTTGCCCTTGTTGTTTGTTTTATTGTTGTAGTTATTGTTGTTGTCGTTGTTGGATAGGAGAGAGGAGGGGAAGACAGAGAGGAAGAGAGAAAGACAGACACCTGCAGACCTGCTTCACCGCCTGTGAAGTGACTCCCCTGCAGGTGGGGAGCCGGGGGCTCGAACCGGGATCCTGACACCGGTCCTTGCGCTTTGCGCCACCTGCGCTTAACCCGCTGCGCTACAGCCCGACTCCCTCCTCCATTCTCTTTCTTACTTCCTTTCCTCCCTCTCTCCCTCCCCCTTCCCTCCCTCCCTCCCTCCCTCCCTTTCTTTCTTTCTTTCTCTCTCCATCCCTTCCTCTTTCTTCTTTCCTTCCTTCCTTCCTTTCTCTCTCTTCCTTTCTTTAAAGAAATGGATTAAAAAGGAGGAAGAGACAGAGAGATATATAGATAGATGGAGATAGATAGATAGATAGAGAGAGAGAGAGAGAGACCTGTAACACTGATCCACAGTTATTAAAATTTCCCCTACCGCAGGTGGGGACCAGGGGCTTGGACCTACGTTCTAGGATGGTTCATTCATGCTTTCACTCTACTGGCTATGCCACCCCCCAGCCCCTTCCTCTTTGTTTTTATACTTTCATTAATCAATATTTGAAAATATTTCTTCATCTGTAACAGCTTACTTTAGGTTATGATACTACAACTACTACTAGCGTTTGCCCTTCTTCCGTAGCCAGTCAACAGCGTCAGGTTGAGCCTGATGTCAAGTTTCGAGACCTCCTTTGAGTCTGGAGAGGTGGCAGTCGTTGACTATGTGGGTCATAGTCTGTCTGGAGCCGCAGGGGCAGTTCGGGTCGTCTCTGGCTCCCCAGCGATGGAACATAGCGGCGCACCGGCCATGGCCTGTTCGATAGCGATTGAGGAGGGCCCAATCATAACGTGCCAGGTCAGAGCCGGGTTGACGCTTGCAGGGGTCTGTGATGAGGTGTTTGTTCTTGACCTCAGCTGACTGCCAACTCTGTTTCCAAGAGTCTGGAACAGAGAAGTTCAGTGTAGGCGTAGGAGACCAGATTGGGTGACGAGACGTCAAGCGTTGGACAGGGTGGGCGAAGATCTCCGCGTATATTGGCAGGTCCGGTCGAGCGTAGACGTGGGAAATGAACTTAGATGATGCCGCATCCCGACGAATATCTGGCGGGGCGATGTTGCTAAGAACTGGCAGCCATGGAACCGGGGTGGAACGGATGGTTCCAGAAATGATCCTCATGGAGGAATATAATTTGGAATCGACCAAGTGGACATGGGGGCTACGGAACCATCCTGGGGTACAGTATTCTGCAGTGGAATAGCAGAATGCCAGAGAGGATGATCGTAGTGTGGAAGCGCTCGCGCCCCATGAGGAGCTGGCCAGTCTTGCAATGATGTGATTCCTCGCGCCCACCTTTGCTGCAGTTTTTATGAGATGTTCATGAAATGACAGAGTGCGATCGAGAGTAACGCCAAGATAGACTGGCTGGGCTTCATGCCAGATTCTCATATCGCCAAGCTGCACATTAAGCTCACGCGAGGCCGAGGCATGGTATAGATGGAAAACAGATGATACCGTTTTTGCAGTGCTAGGAATTAGCCGCCATTTTTTACAGTAATCAGATATCAGAGACATGTCTTTCATGACTATTTCCTCGAGGATGTCGAACTTGGATGCCTGAGTTGCACAGCAGATGTCATCGGCGTAGATGAACTTCCTTGAAGAAGTTTCTGGGAGGTTATTGATGTAAATATTAAATAGCGTAGGAGCCAGAACAGAGACCTGGGGGAGGCCACTTGAGACAGGTCTCCATCTGCTGGACTTGTCACCCAGATGCACCTGGAATCTTCTGTTTTGGAGAAGAAATGATATAGTGTTGGCCACCCATGGAGGCAGGCATCTTGAGATCTTGACTAGGAGGCCACGGTGCCAGACCGTGTCATAGGCTGCTGTGAGATCAACAAAGACAGCACCCGTCTTTAAGTTCTTCTGGAATCCATTTTCAATGTAAGTTGAGAGGGCCAGGGCTTATTCGCAGGTAGATCTTCCTGGGCGGAAACCAGCTTGGGCGGATGATAGGAATTTTTCTGTAAGAGGAGAAATTCGTGACAGAAGCAGCCTCTCAAGGAGTTTGTAACACACGGAGAAGAGAGAAATTGGTCTATAGCTGGCGGCCAGTGTTGGGTCTTTCTTTGGTTTCAGACCTGCTATTATCTTCGCACGACACCAAATTTTGGGCATAGATTCGGATTCCAAGATGTGGGACAGGAATGTAGTGAGCCACTTCTTTGCCGCGGGGCCCAAGTTAAGAATGAGTTCTGGGGTGATGTTATCATAGCCAGAAGCCGTTCCCAGTTTAACCCTCTTCAAAGCGTCTTCCAGTTCAGACAGTGTAAAGGGAGAGGGTTTTGGAGATGATAAAAATAACTTATGATAAAAATAACTAATTCAAAGTAGCGTATTTAAAATCAATAATAACAATAATGTATAAGATGTTTGTAAAATTCTCATGAGCAGAGAAATTCACCAGCCAAAGAATGCAAGCTTAGTCTATTGTTTTCAAAATGAGCCATGGGTGGTGTTTTTACCATAGATTAAGCACAGCATTCAGCACCACTGCTTTTGTTCAGTATCAAGCCAATGCTGAGGGCCGATGTGTGAATAGCAGGGTTATTCCATCTACCAAGTACTAGTGTTCTGTCTACCTTTTCATTATTAGTCTTGAAAATCATCAGTAAATTGGCAACTTCATTATGCATTTCTCTATAGCTCTTTTGAAGATTCATTTTTTTCTAACATATTGAGATGAGCAAATAATAAATCTTGGTCCGTTTTAATAATGGTGATTTTATTCCTTCACTATAGTTTCAAAACTCATTAAGTCAAAGTGACCTTCAAAATAAAAGGAAAAAACATGTCCAAATTTGGGGGGGTTAAAATTTGTTTTGTTTAATGATTTCAGAAGGAACCAAGTGTATTATACTTACAGTGTTCTGCTGTTTAACTTCTAGGATACAAAATAAAGATAAACAGCTATTAAATGCCCTAGTTATGTGATGTAACAAGTGGCCATGATCTTTTGATGTGCAGAAAACAGGACTCCCTGGATACAGTTGCTTCTTGATTGTGTTAAGATGGCAGGATGTGCTAGGAAGTGACAGCGTGTTCTAATGGCAAAACATTTATGGATTATGAAATTATCTAAGACCAATATAGTTGTCTTCTTATATTTCCACTAAAGGGGATTTCTTTGGCCGTTTTAATATGACTGCCCTGGTTTTACTCAGAGTCATTATTATAATCTTTATATTATAATATTCAGAATAATTATATACTAATTATATACTCATAATAATTATTGTATACCAAGTATCTGCTTCTTTGCTGCACTTTTAAGTAAAATGAATAGATATCTGTTTTTATAAGTCTTATATACTTGTTAGAAATATATATATATATATATTTTCCCACTTGTAGGGGATCACTTTGCAAGTGGTGAAGCAGGTCTGCAGGTGTTTATCTTTCTCTCCCCACTCTGTCTCCCCCTCCTCTCTCCATTTCTCTCTGTCCTATCCAGCAGCAACAGCAATAATGGGGGGGAAAGATGGCTTCCAGGAGCAGTGGATTCATAGTGCAGGCACTGAGCTCCAGCAATATCTCTGTAGGGGAAAAAATATACATATATATTCAGATATTGGAAATTAATGACTTGAGGAAAAATAGAACAGACTAAGAAGACATGGGTTGGTACGGGGTACAAGCAGTTGGAGTATACCCAACTGAGAAAAATAGCCATTTGCTTGAAGATCATACATGCAAAAAAAGTACCAAGCTGGTTTTGTTTACTTAACCCACAGCCTTATCAAGTAAAAAAATGAAATTATGGTCTAGGAATGACTTCCTCTTAAGCAGAATGAGTTTCATAAAACTTAAAGATTATTTTCTTTATTTGATATTTTAAAGTCTTAAAAATGTTCTTTTGAAAATTCATCCTATTTTTTAAATATTCCCATTAAAAATGGGGGATTACTGTACAGATAGAGCATTATAGTAAAGTTGCAATATTTTAGTAAAATTTTAGGGTTATTCATATTCTGAGATAAGAGCAGAGACACCAGATTATTTTATTTTATTTGTTTTTGTTTTCATGTTTGTCTTTTTAATTTTGTTTCTTATGTGAAATTTTTTACTGGTAATAGCATGAAGCAATGAAGCCTTGTGCCAGTATATATCTGTCTACTCATTATAGATTTCAGGTTTAATTTGAAGCAAATGTTAAAATATGCTTCTCAGAGATTAATACATTTTTAATGAGATTTGGAGAAATGTCAGTGTATTTTGACCCCTGAGTAAAATGAAGGTTCATGCCAGCAAAGGGGAAACAGTGGAAAAAATGTTCATTTTGAAATCTGAATTGTTTTCCTTAATTTGGTTAAAGAATACATGTTTCAGCATGTTCATTTAGTTTATGCTTTGTTTATGTGGTATTAAAATGAGTTATGTTGGGTATTTGCTGGTAATCGAAATGTAACTTAGCTGTGTGACTAAATCAAGTACCCAAAGTGAACTGGAAAGACTGGAGGTTGACATACTTGGTAGAATGTACACATGTGAGAGGACCAAGGTTCAAGCCTCTCCTCTCCAAGGGCAGGGGGACCTCATAAATGGTGGAGCAGTACTGTAGTACTGTACTCTCTTTACTCTTCTCTCAATCTCTGTTTCTCTGTCTCTAGCAGAAAAATAAAGACTAAATCACACACACACACACACACACACACACACACACACACACACACACACGCCACCCTGCATCCCCTAAGCTCTGTCAATGAACGAGGCAGCCAAAAAGTAAAAACATGGAAATTGTCTGGAGTATATAAAGATTATTTTTTTAAATATTTATTTAACAGGACAGAGTGGAAATTGAAAAAGGGAGGGGTAGAGAGATATAAGAGAGAGAGAGAAAGAGAGAGGGAGAGAGAGAGAAAGAGAGAGCGATGCTATACTGTTAGACCACTCATGAAGCTTCCCCCTGCAGGTGGGGACTGGGGGTTTGAATTTGGGTCCTTTTAGATGGTAACATGTGTACCTCAACCAGGTGAGTCACCACCCAGCCCCCAAGGTTAACTCATTTTTTTAGTTAATCATTTTAAGAATCAAGGATGGACCAGATGAATATAGCAGAAAGCATGTTTGGTGACATCACATTTCTGCAAAAGTAACTAAGGAAAATAACAATGCATTTAGCATATGTCAGTAAGTTATTATATCTCGAATATAAGATTCCAAAGGGAAGCAATCAGAAGAAGCTTAAAGGTTAAGTAGACAGTCCATAATAATTTCTGAGAAAAATATGTAATTTAAAACTCCTTTTTTTTTTTTTTAGAAAGTTTGACGTTCATAGCAAAATTATGAGGAAAATGCAGAAATTTCTCAGCAGAATGGCACATTTGTAATCAAATGAACCTACATTGGCATATAATCACCCAAACTACTTAATTTGCATTAAGGCTGGCTCCTGGGGCTGTGCAATCTACAGGTTTTGACAAAGACATAATGAGATGAATCCATCATTGTATCACATAGAGTATTCTCACTGTCAAGAAGTCTTTTGTCTCTCAACATTCATCTCTCCAGCAACGCAGCCCCTGGGGACCACAGGTATTTTTACTGTCTGCACAGCTTCACATATTAAAGAAAAATGTCATAGAACTTTATCATAAAATATCCCTTTTTCACATTCACTTCTTCCACATAACAATATGGACTTACAGTCCCTTTCTGTCCTCTCATGACTTGGAGCTGGCTTCTTTTTGATATTAAATAATTTTCTATTACCTGTGTGTATGATAGTCAATTTACCCTTTCGCCTACTGAAAGCCGGCTTGCTTGCTTCCAAGTTTGGGTGATTAGAAATAAAGCTGCAGTGGGCTAAGTGCACGTGGGGCAAAGTGCAAAGACCGGCATTAAGGATCCCGGTTCGAGCCCCTGGCTCCCCACCTGCAGGGGAGTCGCTTTACAGGCGGTGAAGCAGGTCTGCAGGTGTCTTTCTCTCCCTCTCTCTGTCATCCCCTCCTCTCTCCATTTCTCTCTGCCCTATCCAACAATGACATCAATAATAACTACAACAGTGAAAAACAAGGGCAACAAAAAGGAATAAAGATTTAAAAAAAAAATAAAGATGCTATCAATATCTGTGAGTAGACTGTGTATGTGAGTGTGTGTGTGTGCATGTGTGTATGTGTGTGTGCATGTGTGTTTGTGTATGTGTGTGTGCGTGTGTGTGTATGAGTGTGTGTGAGAGTGTGTGTGAGAGTGTGTGTGTGTGAGTGTGTGTGTGAGTGTGTGTGTGTGCATGTGTGTATGTGTGTGTGCGTGTGTGTTTGTGTATGTGTGTGTGCGTGTGTGTGTATGAGTGTGTGTGAGAGCGTGTGTGTGAGTGTGTGTGTGTGTGAGTGTGTGTGTCCATGTGTGTATGTGTGTGTGCGTGTGTGTTTGTGTATGTGTGTGTGCGTGTGTGTGTATGAGTGTGTGTGAGAGTGTGTGTGTGAGAGTGTGTGTGTGTGTGTGTGAGTGTGTGTGTGTGCATGTGTGTATGTGTGTGTGCGTGTGTGTTTGTGTATGTGTGTGCGTGTGTGTGTATGAGTGTGTGTGAGAGTGTGTGTGTGTGCGTGTGCGTGTGCGTGTGTATAAATATAAATTTTTAACTGGTGAGTAGGTGCTAGTGAACAGTCATTGAATTATACTCCAATAATTTAGGAAAAATGTGCTCCACATCTTGGTGAGAATTTGATGTAAGAGTCTCAATCATGGTCATTCTCATAGGTATGTAGTGACATCTCTTTGGTGTTTCAAATTTTATTTCCATATTCATACATTTGGGGCATCTTTTTATGCTGATTTATTGCATATACATATATATGTACATTGAGGTTTTGTGAAAATCTTTTACCCATTTTAATGTATTTTATTTATTTATTTACTTATTTATTTTTGCTTCCTGAGTTATTTCTGGCACCAATATACTTCTCCTGGTGGCTACTTCTTTTTTCTTTTTCATTGGATAGGACAGAGAGAAACTGAGAGAGGAAGGGGACATAGGGAGAGAGAAACAGACACCTGCAGACCTGCTTCAATGCTTGTAAGCCTGGTTTATTAATTGTTTCTTTTACGGAGCTTTCTTTGGCACGTACCCTCCCACAGTTATTTCTGTGTAAGTTTTCAACGTATTTCTATCAGGTTTCATATATCTTAGAAGTGGGCTAATAAATGTCCCTTTGTAACTGTCATTTTTCTCAATGAGATGCCTTCTTATAAACATTATACATTCATTTTATAACATAGATCTTGAAGCATGATTCAGTTTTTCTTGTGAATAACTATATCTGTATAAGTACCATGTGCTAACCGATTATACCACTGGAGCTCCGTGTGGATAATTATCTCTGTTTTGATTGTTTCAACCTTCCTATTTCATTTGATTTCAAAGTGCTTTTTGTAATGCCATACCCGAGAATTTGTGCTGGAATTCCTTAAAATTTTTTAATTTAATTCATTTTTTGAGTAGAGAGGAAGAGAAAGAGAGCAGAGAACTACTCAACTCTGACACATGGCATTGCTGGGCACTGAACTTTGGAAACTCAGGAATGCAAGTCTTGACAACATGCCTCTACCACATATCTCCCAGGTCCTGCTCCTCAGTCTTTCCTTTTAATAACTCCTTGAATCATTTCTACATTCTCTCTCTCTCTTTCTCTCTCTTCCCCCCTCATGCATACATGATCTTACTGCCCCTATGGTGATCATTCCATTCTTTTTATTTAATATAGTAAGATGGACAGAGAGGGAAAGAGTGAGGGAGAGACAGGTCCTTACTGTTCCATCATTTCCCAAGTGTTATCGGATGCCGGGTTTCTAGCCTGGGCTTTCACACTTGGTGAGGCAAAATCACCCTTGGAGTCAGCTATTACTAGCTACTGTCACTGCTTCCTTTCTTTCATTATTTTATCCATCCTTTCTTTCTGTCTCTTGTTCTTTCTTTTCTCTTCCATTCTCCCTCCCTCCCTTCTTTCTTGCCTCCCTCCCTCTCTCCTTCCTTCCTTCCTTCCTTCCTTCCTTCCTTCCTTCCTTCCTTCCTTCCTTCCTTCGTTCCTTCCCCCCCATTTTTATTCCTAGCCTTCTATTTCTTCAGCTATTTTTCTGAGAAGTATTTCACATCACCTTCCAACCTAACTGATGACTTATTAGGATACAAATCTTCGGTGTATGCCCTTCTTCATGCAGAATCTAGAATATGTCATGCCAGCTCTTTTCCATCCTTAGAGCTGTGGAGAAATCAGGTTATAGTGTGAGGTAATTGCGTCTAGAGGTTACATTTTGCTTTTCTCTAGCTGTTTGTAACTGTATCTGCATGTTAGTGATATTTGCCATTTTAATTTCAAGTGCCTTCCTGGACCTGAGATTTCTATCTCCATCAGGTTGTAGAAATTCTCACCTGTGTTTCCGGGGATCACCACTATCCCATTCTATACTGACTTTGATCTCACTGCCCTGTTATTCTGTTCCTAAATGAGGACTCCACCACATTTGCTGTCTGTTACCTGGCAGAAGAGTACAAAGAATGACAGATGTCTTGGTCGCCTCCACTATTCTCCCACATCAATCATTCTGTTTGGTCACTGGGACAACAGCAGGCATTCCAGTAGAAATAGAGGATTTTCTTAATTTTTGTTGCATTGCTTATTGACTTTTTTACTTTGTTCACTTTTATTAATATTTGGAGTGGAAGGCCAGTTTACAGTGTATTCAGTTCACTACCTTAACTTGAATTTGTAATACTATGTTATCTTGCCAAATTTTGTAATATTGACTTTTTCTTTATCTATATTTCCCTAGATATTTTATCATTAGTTGTTATTTCAAGTAAAAACCATTAAACAGGAACAGTCTCTGGTGACAAACTAAATCATGTGTTTGGTTCAGTGTAGATAGACTACAATCCTTAACCTAGAGTATTCAATGAAGCTGGCCCAATAAAATATGGATGATTATTTAAATTAATATTATTTTTAATAATTTCTGCTAGTGATTTAACAGGAGCTTCAAATATAAAAAAGATCTCCAGGGTATAATCCATTACCTCTATAGAGTGTGTGTAAATCACCACACTAAAGGTTTATTTTTTATGGCTTCCTTTATTTATTTTTATCTACAAATATAAACTGCTTTACTTGATTTTTTACAACTGGCATCTTCTTTTTCTTTCCTAGTCTTTCAGATTATAAATTCCAGTATTATCGTGGATAGAAGAGTTGAGAGGATAATTTCTTATCTCTTCCCTTAAAGCAAAAGCGTTTATTCTTTTATTATTAAGTGTAATAGTCACTGCAGCCCTGTACATGTTTTTTCTTCTCTCATTTAACTTTTTAAATTTTTATTTATTTATTGGATAGAGACAGCCAGAAATTGAGGTAGAAGGGCAAGACAGAGAGGGAGAGAGACAGAGAGACACCTACAGCCCAGTTTCACCACTCTCAAAGCTTTCCCCCTGCAGGTGGGATCTGGGGGCTGGAACCTGGGTCCTTGTGCAAACTGATGTGTGCACTTAACCAGGTGTGCCACTGCCTGCCCCCCCATATGTTTTTTTTTCAAGTTTAAAAATAACCCTTCTATTCCACGTTGTTGTTGTTTTTAGGAGGTCTGAATATGACGGATATAGGCAGATATTTTGGGTGTGTATTAGTATACTTATATTGATAGTTTCATAATCAATATGACACATTTCATCGGTGACGGGTAGTTAACAAACCCCATGTGCATTTGTTCACCGTGAATACTGGCTCAGTATAGTTGCTGGATTTCAGTTGCTCTTATTCTCTTGGGCCTATGGCCATAGGAGATATTGGTTTGTGATTGGCCTTTCTGTCTGATGGATTTAGCTGGCTGTTCTGTATAGGAATGCTGGCTTAATAAAAAAGACTTTGGAAATACTTGTTCCTCCTCTATCTGTGGTAAGATTTTAAATCATTTATTGTTGTTACTTATTGATCCAAACAATACCTCCTTTTATATGTTGACCGTATATTTTCATTCTCCCTGATGATTCTTGTATAGATGTAATGTTAACTAAGCTATCTCTGTAAGCTAGATAAATGGTAGCTAATACAGGTTTTTATTTATTTATTTATTTATTTATTTATTTATTGCCTCCAGGGTTATTTCTGGGGCTCTGCGCCTGCACTCCGAATCTACTGCTCCCTGTGGCCATTATTTCATTTTTTTTTTTTTTTTTGGATAGGGCAGAGAGAAATTGAGAGAGATCTGCAGACCTGCTTCACTGCTTGTGAAGCAGGCCACCTGCAGGTGGGGAGCCAGGGGCTCGAACCGGGATCTTTGAGCAAGTCCTTTTAGCTCCAGTAGACGATAATTATTGTTTACTGTGGTCCATGATTATAGTGATGGGCTTCTTCAAATAACTTTTGCATTGAACGAAAGTACTCCATGAAAAAACACAAGAGGACAGATCCTTTTCCTCTGCTTTACTGTTCTGAAGATGGCTGGCAGCATGCATCAGGTGTGTGGTTGACACTTCCATACTTCAGTCTAAGTCATGTTGTCAGAGATGGTTTCCCAAATGCTGAAATGCAAAGCACTTTATTCTGAGGTATGTCCAATAAAATACCTGACCTTTCCTATGCAGAATCTTGGTTTGAGAAAAAGCATTTCGAAATGATTTTGCCATTTAGATGAATACTTAGAGGTGTTGTAATTCTTCTCCTACGAATATATAGATCTCTTTACTCATTTTGTCTTTATAATCTCAGAAAGTAAAAATCTTTATTTCCACATATTTGTTCAGAACCAAATAAGCAGGGGGCAGATGATGGCACCCTTGCTAAGTGTACACACTACACTGTGCAAGGACCCAGGTTCAAGCCCCTGGTCCCCACTTGCTGGGGGAAAGCTTCACGAGTTGTGAACCAGTGATGTAGATGTCTCTCTGTCTCTCATCATCTCAATTCTTCTCTGTCTCTGGCCAATCATGAATAAACAAACACATAAATATGTAAAACGTCAAAATAAACTCAATACAATGCAGAGGTTATTATCTAGAACTTTAAATTCATCGAATGTTAAAAAAAAGATTGAAGAAGCATACAGACAGAAAACAAAACACCTTATCACTATTCTTTATGAATGGGTCCACACTGAATAGCTGGTGATTTGCCTGAGAACATGGAAATAATTTTTCATCTCCTTAGAGAAATTAAAGAGGTCTTTTTGTCCCTTTACTTGACAGTAGTGTGTCTGTTTACCATGTAGTACTTAAAAAGAGAATACTGCAACTTAAGGATAAAGCCTCTCATCAGCTTATGTTGTTTCTTTAGAAACCAAATTTGAAATATCTAATTATTTGTTTAGTATCTTTTAGAGAGATTGAAGCTACTCAGATGCCCAAATAATATTAGAATAAAAAGGTATACATGATATGTGTAAAGACAAATTTCAGGGGGCCAGGCAGTAGTGCAGTGGCTTAAGTGCACAGGGCGCAAGGGCTGGAGTAAGAATCCTGGTTCGAGCCCCCGGCTCCCCACCTGCAGGGGGGTCGCTTCACAAGTGGTGAAGCAGGTCTACAGGTGTCTTTTTCTCACCCTCTCTGTCTTCCCCTCCTCTCTCGATTTCTTTCTGTCCTATCCAACAACAAAGACAACAAGGACAACAAAAGGGGAAAAAATAATGGCCTCCAGGTGCCGGGCGGCGGTGCACCTGGCTGAGCGCACATGTTACAGTGAGCAAGGAGCCAGTTTCGAGCCCCTGGTCCCCACCTGCAGGGGGAAAGCTTCACAAGAGGTGAAGCAGGGCTGTAGGTGTCTCTCTGTCTCTCTCCCCCTTCTGTTACCCCTTTCCCTATCCATTTGTGGCTGTCTCTATCTAATAAATAAAGATTAAAAAATAAATTTAAAAAATCAGCTGAATTTGATACACTAGAGACTGTCTACATAAAAGCTATTTCAGTTAAAATACATTTACAATGGTATCCATGCAGATATTTTTTCTTTATTTACAGCGAAGTTTTCTTTTATAAAGAAGATTAACGGAGAGCAGCAGCATATGCCAGCTTTCAATGCAAAAGCAGATGCGTGCGATAAGTGCAGCTCCTATACTGGGAGCATCCTTCTGAGACACCACTGTGCCCAGTGCTTCAGTTGCCATTGGTTCATAACACTTTCTCAACTGGTTTGCTAAGACGTATCTCATTCTCTTTAAATTCCTTCTTTCTAGCTCATGAATCTTGTGTCTGGGCCTAACGCATTCCACCCAAATAGGGGATTCTGGGGAATGAGTCTACAGCATATATAATTTAATTTTGTATTATTCCTGAAAATATCCGTGAAAAATATGACTTCTTTATGGACTTATTTCATTTTTTACAATTACATCACCTCTCAACAAGTATGGCAATAAATAATAAATACTTAAACAATAGACAAAATACATATTCACACTGTCTTGTTTTGTGACAATATGAAAAGTCACATTTTTTTAATCTGTCTTTAGAATTCAGTGAAATGTGTCCAGAAACCTTCGAATGTGCTCATTCTCAGCGAACAATCTGTTTGGTTCATTTCCTTTTGCAATTACATTAATGTTTAATAAAATACAGGTTATGAAGAAATACTCAGAATGATAATTTTAAAAAAGACCTTGTCTTGTGAAACAAACAGGAGAGGTAAGAAAATTTATCTAATGAGTACTTGAAGAGATATGGTAAAGTATGTTATTTAATGGATTGTTTTTTATAAAAATTCAATTATAATAGTGAAACTTTTTTTGGACAATTTTACTAACAGTTGCCAATTTTCCTGGACATCTTTTCATGATAAATGGAGTAAAGTGGTGTGTTAAGAAAGAGATGATAATCAAGTTATACTTTAGTAAATCAGTGTGGTAGATGAAGTGATACAGGACAGAGAGATGAGAATATCACACTCATCCAGACTAATTTATCTAGTTAGATTTGGTGTCAGTGAACAAAACAAGGAAATAATCTAAACAGGGATATCATTTTGGTCTATCAAGGTACTTATCTATTCAACTCAAGTTAGGATATTTTTGTTTATCTCTCTTCTAATCTTTTTTTGTGAAATTTTATTTATTTATTTTCCCTTTTGTTGCCCTTGTTGTTGTTTATTGTTGCAGTTATTACTGTTGTTATTGATGTCATCATTGTTTTCACACACACACACACACACACACACACACACACACACACACACACACACACACACACACACATTTTTTTAATATTTATTCTCCCTTTTGTTGCTCTTGTTTTTTCACTGTTATTGTGGTTATTGTTGTTGATGCCATCGTTGTTAGATAGGACAGAGAGAAATAGAGAGAGGAGGGGAAGACAGAGAGGGGGAGAGAAAGACACCTGCACCTGCTTCACCAACTGTGAAGCGACTCCCCTGCAGGTTGGGAGCCCGGGGCTCAAACCCAGGATCCTTACTCCGGTCCTTGGTCCTTGCGCTTTGTGCCACGTGTGCTTAACCCTCTATGCTACCGCCCAACTCTCAATCTCTTCTAATCATAAGTAACGTATGTGGTTCATAAAACTGCTGTGTCATTCTCAGTGAACAGTCTGTTATACATGACAGTACAAACCCTTCAAGAAATGTTTGCACTGCCGTAATTCACGGAGAACTCAGCCGAGTCCATTTTCTCTAGTGACATAATGATTCATTTGAATCCCTTGGTTGGCAGTAGCTCTATAGAGTTTTTTGTTCTGAAAAAAATATATATCAGATGTATTCTAGGGGCCGGTTGATGGTGCCCCTGGTTGGGTACACATGTTCATGTGCAAGGATCAGGGTTCAAGCCCAAAATGCAGACCTGCAAGGAGGAAACTTTGTGACTGGGGAAGCAGTGTTATAGGTGACTCTGTCTCCCTCTCTAGCATCCTCTTCACTCTCAAGTTTTGGCTGTCTCTGTCCAGTAAATAAATAAATGAGTACATAAATAAACAAATGTATTTTTTAAAAAGAATATGAATTTAAAAATCATGTTTTCTTGAAATACTACTTTAATCATGTCATTATTTCCTGAGTTCAAATGTAATAGTGTGAAATGTTTACCATGATTAACAATCTGTTTAAAATTAGTCTTTTTTTTTTTAAGTTAGATGGCATAATGGTTATGCAAAGAGACTCTCATGCCTGGGGCTCCAAAGTCCCAGGTTCAATCCTTGCACCACCATAAGCCAGAGCTGAGCAGTGCTCTGGTAAACAAAACAAAACAAACAAACAAAGATTAATTTATCTTAGAAGAAGCACAGAGATAGAAGGAAAGAGAGTAGCTAGAACACAGCTCCATTTCAGCGTATGCAGTGCCAAGGTTGCCTGTCAGTCCTCAGTTCTATCAGTCAATACAGCTGGACACAGTCAATACAGTCCATCTGTGTACCTTCTTAGTATGCCTGTGAATCTTTCATCCATGAATACTTTAAAATTCTGAAATATATATTCTATTTAATGTCACAGATATTATAAAGTAGAAAAATATTAAGGCCCTGGAGAATCTTACCTCACCTGTTGTAGGTTCTATGTCCTCTTGGATTCCACAGATCATGGAATACTTATGTAAATTCTCTTATGCTTTCATCAGCCAATTCTACTATAAATAAGTTACATCAATAGGCATAAGTAATCAAATAATAAAATTTTAGCCTCTATTTAACAAATGAAACAATGACCAACTATTTCAAATAGATATAGCTGGTATTTCCCGTTGCAAATTCATTAGGCTTTGCAGTGAAGTCTTGCCAGCTCTGTCATATAAACTTGAAGAAACAGACAATCATTACATAATTTAAAGAAATAGAAGAGTTTCACCTAACTTATACTGTTATTTATTTTCTTTGTCATTATTACTCAACATTTCTTTAGCTTTAAAGCAAGGCGGATGGTCATAAACATAGAATGTGTATAAAATCTAATAATGATAATAGAGTGAAAGGATGTCTATACTTCCATTCTTATGAATTATTCTTTCCATGCCATTTTTTTCTTTCTGTAAAATAAATATCACTTTTCTAGCCTACATGGCAGTAACAATCAATTTGGAAAAATAGTGCAAAAGGAAAGTAAATGATTAGAAATATGCTTCACAAAAATAAAAGTATATTGAATTTTTCAATAAATTATGAAAGGGATTCAATTTAGTTAGTAAGTTTGAGGAAGTTTGTGGAAATTATAAAGACATGCCATAAAGATTCAACAAAAAGATTCAAATGAAATACAATGATAGTTGAATGTCATGTTGAAGATGTAGTGTCTTCACACACTCCTGCCATAGTATTGCCACAAACCCACTGAACACTTTTTGACATTCTCAGCTAAGGTTGAGCATACTTATACACTCAATATAAATCCATCCTTACGTGTACAACATTTATATGAAAATGTTTGCAGCTTTATTATCCCCGATTGTCCTTAATTAACTTGCCTGTTATAACAGATAACACAAGCTGAATAGTTTAAACAGAAAATAACTGTCTTAATGTCCTTCAAATTGAAAGTCAAAGATCAAAGTATTAAAGTTTTGTTTTCTTCTGAGGACTATGAAAGAGAATCTGTTCAGTGTCTTCTTCCTTGTTTCTGGTGCTTGGCTGGTCGCAATCTTTGACATTCTTTGACTTGGACAATCATCACACATATCTCTGCCTTTGTCTTCACATGACCTTCTTCCTGTTAGTGTGCGTATGTCTCTGAATTTCCAATAATCATAAAAGTTACCAGCCATAATAAATCAACTCATTTTAATTTAACTTCTGTGAGGTTTCACTCCATGGTATTGTAGTTAGAAATTCAGCAAATGAAATTTAGGTAAGTCAGTTCAATCTATAACAAACACCAAGCCAGAATATTTATTTTCTATTTTATTAGTGATTTAATAATGATATATACACACATATATATATATATATATATATATGAATATATACCTGAAACTATGTAGTAGACTTGGAGAAGTGAAATAAAATATAATTTAACTTTTACTCCATTTACTCTTTAATATACTATAGAAGGCATGCTTTTACAAATCAAAACCAGAAAATGTTACAGTACATTAAAATTAAATTGAAAAGAGGTCAATTGCTTTTAAAGTTATATGTAGAAGGGAAAAATGTAGGCTCTGATTTCATTCAATCAACCTGAAAAATGCTTGAAACTCAAAACTATTATATTTAGCCTGCATGCATTCTTTTGAATAAACTGGTAAAAAAGAAATATGAACAGTTGAAACATTCCTTATCTATCAGGCAGTCATTAACATAAGTATGAAATTGAAGCATATTTCAAAATGTTATTCTTAAAAAGATGATACAAAAATAATTTCAAAAACTTCACGATTTAAGAACAAGGGTTCATGTATCTCATTACTGTAATTTGCAGCTCATATTCTCAGATTACCATTAGCTCACTGAAAATATTCTGTCCAATAATTCTAAAATATTGAAGATTATTGTAAAGAAATTGTAATGAGAGGATTTCTTTAAGATGACTGTATTGGTCATTTATAATTAAGTCTATTAATCTGCTACATTGCATAGTTACTGTCAGGTCATTTTGCTTTGTATTGGCTACCCCCCAAACTTAAAGAACCATTGTGGAAAGATTAAAATATTGGAAAGAGGGAGCCCGCATGATACTTTTATTCCTTGTCTACTGAATGTTTTAAGAATCTATGCTTTGGGCTCCCTAGTTTTTCCTTGTAAGAATAATGAAGGTATCTTCACTGGAAAGAAAATGATCGTACATTTTTTTTAGTTCATTTAAGCTGCACTACCCAGAGAAGTGAAGGGCAAGGTGTCCTGAAATAAATAACAAATTACCTCATGAAAAAATAAAATCTAAGACACCAAAGTGTTTCCTCTGTGTGGCGTGCGGACTAGAGGCATACTCAGCCTAAATTTTCACCCGCAGACTGGTGCACTGGCCCTGCTTTTGTCTCATCCCCATGCTGCTTTTATCCAGCACTGCCACTGTTCACACACAGCCAAATGTTGTCTAGTTTAGTACATCACTGACTAATTATACATTCAAATGGAGTCATAGATTTTTGGGGGTGCAGGCTCAGAAATTTGGATGCTAATGACAGTCTTGTTAACTAAACTACTCTTGTTCTCTGCAAGCAACCTTTCTTTCATTGTCAATTTCAACGCCTTTCTGTTGCAATATAAACCAAAGCCACCGGTTAGGTACCAGTTACACATGAAATTAAAAATGTATTTTAAAATATTTTTATTTAAGTAATGAGTGTCTTTATCAACTTTTTAATATTGTGCTACATTCTAGACTATGTAAATAAATGACACACACATCCTGGTATCATAAGTAGCAAACATAATTGACTCAGGCCAATATTACATACTTTAGCCAGACATTTTTTTCTCAATATGACTATAATTTTATTAGCAATCCAGATATCCTGTTTATTTTAGTTTTATTTGTTTACTAGTGATTTATTATTGTTTTACAAACTTACACAATAACAGGGGTACAACTCTGCATGGTCCCCACCACCAGAGTTCTAAATCCCCATTCCCTCCAGTGTAAAATACAGCTGTTCTCTTAAGGTTACAGATAGGGGGTTACTACTATCTCTACAAGATGTGTCATTATTTGTAGATATTTGCCCTTTTTCTCCCTATGGTTCCATCTTCTCTTCCTTTCCAATTCACACCTACACCTGTTCCTACAACCAAATATCCGTCCCTTTTTCCTCTTCTCTTTCTGGGTCCTGATGGAGTTGGAGTTTAGAGCCCTCTGGGCATCTTTTTATCATTTCTCCCCCACTAGGAATATGAATAAAAACTTTTGGGGAGGGGGTGCAGGAGGTGTGAGTTCTGGCTTCTGTAATTGCTTCTCTGTTGGATGTGGACATTGGCAGGTGGCTCCACTCCACCAACCTGGCTCTATCTTTCCCTACTGGGGCAGCGGTCTGGGGAGGTGGGGATCCAGGTTGTCAGAGAAGTCAGGATAGAATCCTGAGAGAATCTGCGACTTGGTTAGCCAGGCTTTGATACAATAGTTTGCTAGTTCCCTGAAAGGGAATTAATTCTGTCATTTGTCTGTTTTGTCATTACTGGGGTTTTACTATCCCAGGTTGGCTTCTTTAGTTAGAAACATAAGCAGATGAGGGGCAGAGGTGCGTGACACCAAAAATCTCTCCAGTGCGGTGCGGCTGGGCTCAGCTCAGTCATATCACGGCAGAGAAGGCTCACTATATAAGGGAGTTATTTAATGTGTCCAGTTCTCTCCCTTTCTCTTTCTCTCCCTTCCTTCCTTCATCCTTCCCTTCCTCCCTCCCTTTCTCTCTCCATTCCTTCCTTCCTTTTTTCCTCCCTCCCTCCCTTCCTTCCTTCCTTCCTTCCTTCCTTCCTTCCTTCCTTCCTTCTTCCATCCCTCCCTCCCTTCCTTCCTTTCTTTTTCTTTTTCATTCTTAAAAAAAGACTATACAAGGATAATGGAGTCAGTAGAATTACTCTCTTGGAGAAATGTGGAAACGTACCCTCATAATAACTGCTTTGTAAATCAGTATTTCCCTAGTAAAGTAATAATGGATTTGATACATTTAAAAATAAACAAATTAAATTCAGTTTTCACTAGCATTGCTTAGAGGATATTAATTTGATAACCCCCCTAAGTATTTGACTGGGACTTTGGGCTAACACATTAGAATTTTAAATGACGAAGTGTCACTTAGTCACAGGATACCGGAAAGATTCCTCAGAATGATGAGTCTGATATGTGACTGAGTGCCTGGAGGTGACTTTGCTGAACATGCACCACTGTAGGGATGAAGTGGCCCAGCAAAAGCCCCTTTGGCCCAGGGTCCTGTTATTAACAAGGTTTATAAAACATCAGAAATCCCAGCTCTCAAGGGGTAAGTTCAGGCTGGAAGCAGAACAAACAAATGGGTAAATAACTAAATGGCTTGAACAAGGTAGGGTGTGACAGCTGAGTCTAAAGATAGTAGGTGTAAACTCAGGAAGTTCATTACAGACCTCTCACACATCCCATGTTAAGATTTATGATTTATGTCTCCCTGGACTTTTATCCATTAATCTAGTTACATTTGAGAAATATGGAGATGGATAGCTGGAAATAGATTCTTTCAAATCCTGAGTAAGCCTGAAGTTATAGGCATCTGATATGAATGTTCCCCAACAACAAAAAAGGTTTAGATTTAGAAGTAAATATTTTATAAGATTGGAATATATCTATATACATATTTAATATTTATTTATTTTGGACAGAGACATAAATTGAGAGGTCAGGCAGAGGGAGGGGGAGAGAAAGAGAAAGAGAGAGAGAGAGGAAGAGAGAGAGAAAGAGAGAGCCACCTGCAGCACTACTTCACCACTTATAATGCTTCCCCCCAGCAGATGGGGACCAGGGCCTTAAACTTGGGTACTTACACACAGTTAGCATGCGTGATCAACTAGATGCAACACCACTTGGCCCTGAGAGTTATTTTTTTAGCTTCCACATTTATATTGACTTTATAAAAAAAAATGGGATCCTTTCTCTAAGAAAGTAACTGATGAAAGTGCTTTAATAAATAATAAGTGAGCAGACAACTAAATTGTAAAGCTTATTACATAGAATTAAAAATTAGTAGCGGAATCAATATAAGTACTCTTGGGCCTCCATTTTTCTTCAAACTTAGGAATTCTGAAGAAGTCATGATAATTCACAGTGATGTGTTCTATTCACAGAAAAACATGCCCATAAAATGTTACTGATGCAAATAAACACATAGTATGGGCATTATTCTCTTGAGATGGTCTTTTATAATCATTAAACTTTGTGTGAACTTCACTTTGTACACTTTCTATAGCATTCTTACTCTGATAATACCTTTTCAGAATGAAAAACAAAATGACATAGCAAAGAACATCTGTTCACAAGGACTCCATGACCTTAGTTTAGATGATAAGGCTTCCCAGGTCTTTACTTCATTAAAAGTTCAATTCATATGTCGTCACATAAAATCTAGACAACAAAAGGTCTTAGTGTTTTACTGTTAAAGTTAATGTTCCTTAAAACCTAGGAAAAAAAACAGAATAATAATCTGGTATATAAAAATCAAACCAGATTATTTCTTAATGTAAATATTATTTAAGCAAAATGCCCATTCATTAAGTCTGTAAACCTTTACACAAAAGCTATTGCTATTATGAAGTCAGCAGCAGAAAATAGCGTTGCCTAAGGAGTTTTGCCACCGTTAAGCTGCTTTATTCCAGCAGAGCGCTTTTTGTAAATGTTCTAGATAATTGTTAATTTGAGAATTTTACACTGTTATAAAAATCTATTTGTTGCTTTTGATGTTTCATATTTTGTTGTCCTTTAAAATTGTAATGCAGGTCATGATAGTGGCGGGCCTATCAGAGGGAATAATGAGCATAGATGGTCCTCATGATTTCTAAGACTTGCCTTATAATGGTTCTTTTCTCTTGTACTGTCACATGTCCTGATTCTTTGTACTAATGAAATATTTACCTTTTTTTTTTCTTTGCTTGAATTTGTTTCCCTTGCATCTTCACCATTGGGAGCCCCATTCATCTTTCAAGTATTACTCTGTTGAAGGATTTGTAAAAAGTTCCATGCTTTTCAGAAGCCATGTGTCCTGGAACCCCCCCCCCCACACACCTCTTCAGAACCCTGCCTCACTAGGGAAAGAGAGAGACAGGCTGGGAGTATGGATCCACCTGTCAACGCCCATGTTCAGCGGGGAAGCAATGACAGAAGCCAGACCTTCCACCTTCTGCATCCCACAGTGACCCTGGGTCCATGCTCCCAGAGGGATAGAGAATGGGAAAGCTGTCAGGGGAGGGGATGGGATACGGAGCTCTGGTCGTGGGAACTGTGTGGAGTTGTACCTCTCTTGTCTTATGGTCTTGTCTCTATTTCCATTTTTATAAATAAATTTAAAAATAATTTAAAAAATTGTCATGTTAAATAAGCTTATGCTTTGTACTAGTGAAGATATAATGAGATATAGTGGAATAGAAACACAAAAACAAAGTCTGCAGGATGATTAAACAGGTCGACAGTTACTGAATATTAAAAAAATGTATAGCATAGACATTTTCTTCTACTACAAAGACTCTGCCCAATGTCACAGAACAGGCACCTATAATAGACCAAGAATAGTTAATGTCCCATACTGTCTTTTCACTTGCTTTGTTTCTTAAAGTCAACATATCTGATTGAGTTCCTTGAGATGGCAGCAGACAAACGCAAGTTCTCAGTTTTTCTAACAGCTGAGTGGTGTTACATTGTTTATGTATGACACACCTGTACATTCTCACTAAGATGTGCTGTAGGTTTTCATTGGACTAAAACCGAAGGATTTTTCCAATATGATACAGAGGTAAAACAATTTCTACAAAGGCCCCATGTGTTGTAGAAATTGAGACGTTCATCATAAAATTCATCGAAGGTCAGATCTGAGAGTGCTATGAAGGAATCAAAGAGGCAGAATAAAAAACAGGATCTCTGGGAAAGATAATGACTACTGCTGCAAGTCTTGTCACTCCCAAAGTTGGAGCCCGATTTGACATAGACATTATTTAAATTTCATAGTTCTTAATGTAGCTGCAAATTCTCTTCAGACAAGAACACATTGATAAATAATGGGGGGGGGGGTTCCTACATAATTTTATAAGCCTGTGCTCCAACATTCAAACCTTACCGACAGCACAGTAACCATTAACATGTTTTTATGTGGGAGCTGGCTGGGGCACAGCGGGTTAAGTACACTTGGTGGAAAGAGCAGGGACCAACATCAGGATCCTGGTTTGAGCCCCGGCTCCCCACCTACAGGGGAGTCACTTCAAGGTGGTAAAGCAGGTCTGCAGGTGTCTGTCTTTCTCTCCTCATCTCTGTCTCCCCTCCTGTCTCTATTTTTCTCTGTTCTATCCAACAACAATGACAGCAATAACAACAATAGTAACAACAACTATAATAAACAACAAGGGCAACAAAAGGGAAAAATAAAATAAATAAAATAAAAATGTTTTAATGTTTATCTTAAATGTTTAAATATTATAAAACCCATAGACCCTACCTCATAGGCTCTTAAATGGTAGAACTGGAAAAATGGGGTTTATTTTAAAATATGCTATATCGAAATTATCTCTAGAAATAAACAACCAAATCAAACTAAATCATTCAAATTAAAATTAAATAACTATCGTCCATTTTTTTCTTATTTTTTTTATGATTTCATAATGATTAACACGATTATAAGATAGCAGGGGTACAATTCCATACAATTCCCACCAGCAGAGTTCTGTATCCCATCCCCTCCATTGGAAGCTTCCCTATTCTTTATGCTTCTGGGAGTCTGAACCAAAGATCTTTATGGGGTGCTTATACTCTTATGGAGCGATATGCACCTTTAAATGACATTTTCAACATCCATTTCTTACATATTGGAAACATGGAGATAAAATTAATTCACGAAAATGTTTTCTTCTGTCAAATGACTTCTGCACATTTATGCCTTTTTTAATGTGTATGAATTATATAAGGATGTAGTTCTGTAGTAATGGAATTGCAGTATGATACTTGACTTCCCTTCTCTTTATCATTTTCCTGAGCAGTCAGTCGTATGGACAGTTGCAATTTCCCACAGTCTTGTGAAAGGACTTTGTAGACTATTTTCTTCCTCAAAAAAATGATAAAAAGGATAAAAGGGTAAGATTATAATTAGATTACATAAAATAATTAATAAATAAATACTACTAAAATATTTAAAGAAATAATTAATAAATACTAAAACAAGGAAGAAGGAGAAGGAGGAGGAGCAGGAGAGAAGAGAAGGAGGAGGAGAAGGAGGAAGAGAAGGAGGAGGAAGAGGAGGAGGAAGAAGAGGAGGAGGAGGAGAAGAAGGAGGAAGAGAAGGAAGGAGGAGGAAGAGGAGGAGGAGGAAGGGGAGGAGGAGGAGAAGAAGGAGGAAGAGAAGGAAGGAGGAGGAAGAGGAGGAGGAGGAGGAGGGACGCTTTCTCCCCCATCTTAAGTCTGCCATTCATGCACCTGGACTCCAAGTTTCTCTCCACCCTCTCCCACCTTCTTTCGGAGTCTTCTGCTTTGGTACAATACATTCTTAGCGCAGTCCAAGTTTTATTTTGTGTTTTCTCTCTCTGCCCTTGTTTCTCTATGTAAGCTTGTGACTTTACTAAATTTGAGATGGTTTATGATATAACACTACACCCAAATGAATTTGCATCTTATGTCACTGTACATACATCAGATCTTTACAGATTGCAGAATAAAGTATGAAGGCTTTGAGAGTGAAACTTTCTGTCTTCAAAAGTAAGAAAAAAACTCTTAGACTTCCTTTTTTTATTTTTTATTTTTATTTTTTTATTTAAGAAAGGAGACATTAACAAAACTATAGAATAAGAGGGGTACAATTCCACACAATTCCCATAACCTGATCTCCATATCCCATCCCCTCCCCTGATAGCTTTCCTATTCTCTATCTCTCTGGGAGCATGGACCCAGGGTCATTGTGGGATGCAGAAGGTGGAAGGTCTGGCTTCTGTAATTGCTTCCCCGCTGAACATGGGCGTTGACTGGTCGGTCCATACTCCCAGTCTGCCTCTCTCTTTCCCTAGTAGGGTGGGGCTCTGGGGAAGCGGAGCTCCAGGACACATTGGTGGGGTTGTCTGTCCAACTCTTCATCTGCACTATTCCAGTCTTTAGGTCCATGATTGTTCAACAATTTGTTTGGCTTTGTATGTTAACTCTCTTTTCAGCCACCAGGTTCCAGATGCCATCAGGATGCCGACCAGACTTCCCTGGACTCTTGGACTTTCTATTCAATTATTACCATATGTTGGCTTCCAATCCAAACTCTGACCTTAATTTCATGCTGCCTGCTTCAGTTCTGCTTTGTACACAGAAGTGATAAAACATCCTCAGTGAGTGAATATATCATGTTTACACAACAGTTGAGTTATTTGAAGTGATTTCACTTTTTTAAGAATACAACAATATGAAACTGTCATTCACTGTGAAGCACCAAGGGAAACTTAGCTTCTATTGTGATAAATTACACCTCTCTGACAGAAAGCAGAAGTTCTATCTGCTTTAGAATTCTTTTTTTGTTTGTTTACTAATGAAGATGTATATTCCAGGCTATTTCAGATAGTGTGAAACTCTTTTTTCACTTCAAGTTTACTTTGTTAATGAAAAAAAATCCTATTTTTTCCTGAAAAGCTAGCTAAATACTGAAAAGATTCCCATTATCTAATTAATATTAAGATCACTACTCTTTGGAGACAAAGTCATGGCAGGCTTCAAGTTTATTTGAGCCACCTCTAAATTATTGGAGCATACATTATTAGATTTCATCGTAGCAAATCTTGAGTTTGTAATAAATTAAATTTCTCCAGCAATCTACTCAAAATTATGCAGAACATAGCTCTCACAATATCTTAGCATGTTTTTTCCCCCCATTCAGGATGAATATATAAATATCTTCAAAGTTTGAGACCTAGGCATTAGCACACCCAACAGAGCACACTCATTACCACTGCCACAGAACTAGGTTCAAGCCCCTGGTCCCTACATGGGGGAGCTTCATGAATAAACAGTCCCGCAAGTATCTCTCTTTCCCTTTCCATCACTTACCTTCTATTCCTCTCAATGTCCCTGTCTTTATCAAAAAACAAAAAGAGAGAGAGAAGAGAAGAGAAAAAGGTATGCAGATATCAAGTCCCAGCAACAGCTTGCATTGCAGTTATTTAATCAATTAATTAAAAAGGGCTCAGGCAGTGATGCACCTAGGAAAACACACAGGGACCCATTTCTCAAGTTCTACTGAGGAGTTTCAGGGGAAAAACATCGTGAGTGGTGAACTCTGCAGCTGTATCTCTTTCTCTGTCCCTCACAGTCTCCCTCACTATCTCCCCCTTCCTTCTCAATTTCTCAATCATAAATAAATAAAAGATAAAGGATAAAACAAGTAGTTTAAAACTAAAATAAAAGGGCTGACTGGGGGCACACCTGGTTAAGTGCACATGTTCCAGTGTACAAGGACCTGGGTTCAAGCCCACAGTAAAATTACGTACCATACCACCTCCTGGCCCACAGTGGAACTCTATAACTTGTTTTATTCCAAAGGAGAATGTAAAATATATGGTTTTTAAGTGCACTCTTTGCAACTTGGAATTTAAAAACTCATGTTACTATAAACAGAAATTGTATTCACTCTCTAAAGAAGGACAAGAATATCTGTGAAATTTATAGCAACTTAGGTTACTGTAGAAAAGTAATTTTAAGATATCTTTTATTTTTTATTATCTTTTTTCATTGGAGAGAGGCCACCAGAGATTGAGAGGAAGAGGGAGGTTGAGAGAGAGAGAAACAGGAGACACCTGCAGCAATACTTCACCACTTCACCACTTTTGAACATTCAACTTCTGGCTATATTAATACTTTAACTAGATGTCGGCAGACTGTATATTATCCATTACAGATACTTAAATGTTGTAAATGTAGTTGTCTAGTGCAAGTGTTGGTCAAAATGATATGGTATAAGTCAAGGACGGGGAGTTGCTGAGATTAAGCTGGGCTGGGGTAATTTAAGAAACATGTCTCCTTGTGTCTGCACCAGTTTCAAAGTGACTCTGGGTATAAGTTCTGAGTTCTTTGTAGCTCTGATGCAGCCATGTAGAGTTGGCCTTCCAACTAGAACTGTCTTTTAGTAGTCATCAGGTAGGACATACAAGCCGGCATAGTACAGAGGGCCAGGCAGTGGCATACCTGGTAGAGCACACACGTTACAATGCACAAGAACCCACGTTCAATCCTCTTGTCCTCACCTGCAGGAAAGAAAATTCATGAATGGTGAAGCAGCAGGGTTGCAGCTCTGTCTCCTTCTCTCTTCCTTTCTGTCACCTGCTCCCCTCTCATATTCTCTCTCTTTATCCAATATTAAAAGAAAATGATAAAAAAATAAGAGAAGTCCCAACTGGAGTAATGCCTTAGTGTTTCTTCTGTTTTCTGTTCACGCTGTGCATATTCATAGACCAGGTCTCTTAGACTTGCTTGGTTCTTTCTTTGCCAGATGAGCATAGTTTAATGTAGCTCAGAAACTTTTGAATTACATGAATTCATCAATAATCTGCATTTTGCCTCTCTATACCTCATGTGAAAATATCCTGATTATGAAGAAGAAGTCAATTTTAAACTTACAGTTCCTAATGTACCTTAACTTTCATGTAATTTATTTACTTATTTATTTTTAGAATTGGGGGGGGTGACTCAGCTTAGAGAGATCATGTGTGAGGACTTGATTTTGATCTTGGGGCCACATTAAACACAACAGCGGGCGTCAGGAGGGTTCCGGGGATGGTGCTGTGGTACATGTATGCTGGCTTTCTCTCGTTCTCCACATATAAAGCTAAAATAAAAGAGGGCAAAGATAGTGTTCAGAGCTATGCATGTGTGAATCCTAGCTTTGTGCTTCTGAACCACAGGAAAGAAAAGGAAATAGTTTTAACATTATTTATTTTATTTGATAGAAAAGAGAGACATTGAGATGAGGGGGAGACAGACTCAACTGCGGACCTGCTTTTCCCCTGCAGGTGGGGACCGGGGGGCTTGAACCTGACTCCCTGTGGATGGTGATGCCTGTACTTAAGCGAGTGTACTACCACCCAACCCCCAAAGTAAATCTTATTAAGTATTTTTCTTAAAAATACAATTGGAGAGCAACACTGTTGACCTACCTGTATTAAATTAAGTATGGGAAAAGTACAAGCACATATTTTTATGAAAATACACACACATATATATGTACATGTATACACACACACACACACACACATACACATATATATGCAGCAGAACTACTTAGACTATCATCCTTTTTGAAAAATTACGTTTCTTAAAGTCTTTGGGAAATAAAATTTACTCTTTGTGTACTTGATCATGACATACCCTTTATTAATATATATTTCTACATTTAACTGTTGATTAACATGTTATTTATAATACATAATTTGATATATATTTACTGAAATCTAGCACAGTGTATGCAGTACACTGTAAATACATGGATAATATTTAAATATATCACAATGGAGAGATCTAATGATTGATGAATACTTGTATATATCTTTAAATACCATAATTGTGCATTTCTTTATATATCTGTCATCTCCCACCCAAATGTAAGTACTATGGAAATAAACTTTTATTTTCAGCTCCTCTACTAGTAACTAGAAAAACTTATAGGCACTTATCACACATTTGTTAAATTAATTAATTGGGGTCAGGCGGCGGTGTACCCAGTTAAGTGCACACACACACTGCAATGAGCAAGAACTCATATTCAAGCCCCTGGTCCCCACCTGCAGAGGAAAAGCTTCACGGGTGGTGATGTAGTGTAGCAGATGGCTCTCTGTCTCTCTCCCCTTCCCCGCTCAGTTTCTTTGTCTCTACCCAATAATAAATAAAATTTAAAAAAAAAGAACATACTGCTTGATAGCTGTTTCTCTGCTATGCTTTTATTTTAGCTTTTTTTAAAAAAGTATAGGATATTCAAATTGAAAATTGTGAATAAATAAAAAGATAAACCCTTTAGTATGAATGTCGTCAAAATTAGAGAGAAACGGTAAAGTAGGTGTATAATTTTTATTTGTTTACTGTTGACTCAAACAAGAAACAAGAAAGGGAATAAAAGCAGAAAGATGCCATGACACTACGCTTTCTGTGATAGGTTTCTGTAGTGCAGCGGTTATCACGTTTGCTTAACACTACTCTTCCTTATGGTGGTGCCAGCAATGAACCTGGGACCTTGAAGTCTCAGACATGAAAGTCTGGTTCATAACCACTATGTTGTCTCCCCAGCCCTAGCTCTTTAATTTTATGAGCATATTGCAACTCATGATATCTTCATTAAAGACAAAGACACGATGGAAGAACTTTCTCAATATTCCTCTAAAGTTAGAGAAGTTCACTTCAGAGGGCAATCATGAAATATCACATTTAGAATTTACCTTCAGTAAAATGATGAGGTTTGAAAACCAGCAAAGTAAAAACATATTAATAAGCTCTTTATTATTTCAGAAAAACATGTTGTCCACAATTGTAGTCAGCCAGCCATCCAAAGTTGAAAGAATGTAACACCTAAGTGACCTCCTGTTGGGCATTACGCCAGCTCCCCTGCATTGCTTGATACTATGGCCAGTTTACATAATTGTTGTTTTGCCTGAAAGATCCCCACCCATGTGTGCAGGGTACATTCATCCCGCCAGCCTTCTACCTTCCCAGAGTGCCTTGTTTTCTCTACCCCCTTTCCTAGCCAATCCCGTTCCCAACTTGCCACTTTCGTTTTTACCCTATAAAGCCTGCTGCTGTTCCTGGTTTTGCTCTCTCTCTTCTGCATCCCGACCTGGAGAAGGGCTGGTGTGCATAGCGGGAGGCGGCCAATTTGCTAGCTCCACGTCTGCTGTGCTCACACCCGACTCTGGGGTGTCCGCATCAATAAAGAATTGTATTGCCACTCCGCCATGAGTTCCTCATCTCTCTCTCTCTGGCAACGCTAGCCTGGCAACCTCCAGCTATCTCAGTCTTAGAGATTCCTGTGAACCATTATCAAAGAGACTGAGCAACAGATGAGACACTTAAAGGAGACCTTGATCTCAGTATTGTTTTAGAAGGTAAACCAGAGCTGTGGAGTCTCTCTCTCTCTCTCTCACCTCCTTGTCTCTGTCTTCATTTGTTTATCTGAGAAAGTCATCATAGAGCAATGATCTCCCTTTGATGACAAATATATATTTAAGAAGAGTGATATCCTCAGGACTGCATAGGTAGTCTGTGATCCTTACGCTGTTACCTGCTTTCCTTCCAAGCAGCAAATGGAAGAGTCAGCCTTTCAACTTTCATTCTTTTTTAAGCACATTGTGCAAAGCAGATGTATGTACAATTAGGATTTGAAATTTAAATTCAGTTTTTCAAAATATAGTCAATAATATTTCACCATTACATACTTTTAGCAGTTGTCGGCTGCATAATCAGCATGAATTCTAACAAAACTGTACACCAAAGAAACTCCAAGACATCTGCCTAACTGCTTTATTGGATGTTTGAGCAATTCCATGGAAGCATTGCAGGCTTCACCTGTGGTGGAACAGATGTGACTACTGTGTGAAGCACAGATTAGGATTATAGATACCTGCTAGAGAAAGTTCCAAACGCAGAAATTTTCCATTTTATTTTATGAAAGGGCCTCAAGGGGTCCAAATCACCACCTTCCATTACATAGCTCCATGTGGCAAAGGATATACTAGTCAAGTCAGATCTAGACAAATAAGCAGTTTATGTTGAAGAACTTGAATAAAGCATCACTTTGAAATGTCTTGTTTTTATTTTTCAAATATTAAAACTCCCTGCTGTGATTATAAACACAAAGTCATAGTGAATAGAATCCTTTTTGTTTCAGTTTTTAGTTAGATAATTCCTCACTGAAGAGACTTTGAAGAAATTAGGGAAAATGTTAGAGGTCATACCAACTCTTTAGTGCTTCTCGTGTAAAAAAAAAAAAAAGATAGCAAATCAAAACAATCAATAAATGTGATATAATAGTGTCATAGAAGGACTCCATCACACTGAGCCTCCATTCTTGGCATACTAATAAGACAGAGGAGGGGACTTCAGATAATCTCATGCTCTTTACTTTTGTAACTTTGGCATGAACTGTAAATTTGTTAGTTTAATAGAAAAGACATTAGAATTCAGGGAATGAGGAGAAAGCTGTATAAGTTTCATTGGCCTTAAAACATTTTAATATACACTTCTTCATTAGAGTAATTTACTTTTTTAAGACCAAAGCAAGAATTTATTATTTAGTTTTTTATTATCTTTATTTATTTCTTTATTGGATAGGGAAAGAAATCAAGATGGAGGGGGATAGTTAGAGAGGAAAAGAAACAGAGCGATACCTGTAGCACAGCTTCACCACTCACAAAGCTTCCCTGCCGTAGGAATATATTATATCCAGTTAGAACTTGAAAGGTCTCCAGTATTTGATATAAGTCTAATCAACATTAGCTGTCAATCTTCGGTGAAACTTTAATTAAATATAATACTTTAGGTATAATCAGATGTATGTGTTAGTTGGTTATTTATCATAGGATTTCAAAATACAGTTAAGATTTTTCACATCAGGGAGATATTCCACAAGAGCTGATAGGAAGGAACCACATGTGTTTCCAGGTTTGACTCTGAGAAATACCAAAAAGCCAGAGCTAAGCAGTTCCCTGGTCTTCTCTCTCATTCTCTCACATGAAAACAAATAAATAGTTTTTAAATGATATTTGTTCATTTTTAATGAGTAATGCTATTTATTATTTAGACAAGGCAGAGAGAAATTGAGAAGGGAAGGGAGGTAGAGTGGGAGAGAGAGAGACACCTGCAGTCCTATTTTATCTATGTGAAGTTTCTACCCTGCAGTTGGGAACCAGGCGCTTGAACCTGGATCCTTGTGCATGGTACTGAGTGCTCTCAACCTGGTGCCCCACTATCTGGCCCCTAAATAAAATGTTAAAAAGTATTTGTGTGGACAAATATAGATGAGACACTTACCAGTTGCCCAAACTTAGACCCTAAGAGATTAAATCTACATCCATGATATCAGTTCATCTTTTTTTTTTTTTTAATTTTTTATTTAAGAAAGGATTAATGAACAAAACCATAAGGTAGGAGGGGTACAACTCCACACAGTTCCCACCACCCAATCTCCATAACCCACCCCCTCCCCTGATAGCTTTCCCATTCTCTATCTCTCTGGGAGCATGGACCCAGGGTCATTGAGGGTTGCAGAAGGTGGAAGGTCTGGCTTCTGTAATTGCTTCCCCACTGAACATGGGCATTGACTGGTCGGTCCATACTCCCAGTCTGCCTCTCTCTTTCCCTAGTAAGGTGTGTCTCTGGGGAAGCTGAGCTCCAGGACACATTGGTGGGGTCTTCAATCCAGGGAAGCCTGGCCAGCATCCTGGTGGCATCTGGAACCTGGTGATTGAAAAGAGAGTTAACATACGAAGCCAAACAATTTGTTGAGCAATCATGGATCCCAAGCTTGGAATAGTGGAGAGGAAGTGTTAGGGAGGTACTCACTGCAAACTCTTGTGTACTTCTGCTTTCAGGTATATATTTTGCAGTAGTTTATGGATACGTGTGCACATAAGCTCTCTCTCACAGAAACTGGTGTATATCTAGGTTATGGGACTTTGTTAGAAAGTGAACCACCTGAGATGAAATTAGAGTATACTATGAAAGGAAAGGTCTCACCCGAGTAATGAAGCTGAAGGGTTGTCATTCCACATGTGAAGTCTCTGGACACAGTCTGAGGTAAAGCATGTTGAGGTGGCAATTGTTGCATTGGTTAGGTTGTGATCGGTGGATGCAATATTATTTGGTATGGATTGTATGTCTCAAAGTTTTTCAAAACACAAACTGAATATTTTTAATATATAGGCTGTGTATTTGGTATGCGGACTCTCTCAAAAGCCTAGACCAAGTAGATTAGAAGCATCCAATAGCACAGCTATATACAAGATACTGGGTACTGTACAGCAAACCATAACAAAAGGACTTTTCAAAGTTAACCCAATTACCAAATAATGTGATGATAACATTACCTATCGATTGTCTTTTTGAACCCTAAGACAGCAGGAACCTCACATCTCCACTATAGAGCCCCTACTTCCCCCAGTCCTGGAACCCTTGGATAGGGCCCACTTTCCCGTATGCGTCTCAGTTCATCTTTTTTTCAGCCAATAAGTAGGTAACAGTGAACATAAGTCTAGTCAGCTTAGATGTCAATCTTAAGTGAAAATTTAAATATAACACTCTGGATATGATCAAATGTATATGCTAGTCGGTTAAGGTTTCTGTTAATTAATCTTTTGAACTAAGTATTTGTATTGCTTATATTTCATAATTTACCATGCCTACAAAATCTCTAATATCTCTTCCTTCCTAATTTTTACTAAAATGCATTCCTCCTTTGTCTATTATTTCATAATCTCCAAGGCACTAAGCACTATCTACCTTTTGTTCCTCTCCTTTCTGTTTCTTCTCCTATTACAACCCCTTAATGAGACATGGTTGTACAGTTTTTTGTTTGTTTTGTTTTGTTTGTGTTATAAAAGCCCAATCATTTAAAAATCATTTTATTGGCAGGGTTAGTTGTTTACAGCTGTAGATATATGATTATAATTTCTCATCTCAGTCTTATAAGTGTCTGCAAAACATTCTCACACCCAATTGAAGCCCTTTTCCACCAGGACTTCAAAGCCTCCCACAATTTGTTTTTAAAGGAATGAATCACTTCATAGCCCCCCTGTAAAGACAAAAGAACACAAACTCCTTGAAAGAAGTAGTTGAGGTTTGTTGAAAAAAAATTAAGCAGTGATATAATCAAGAAAGTTATTATTATTATTATCATGATTATTATGAATGTTTCATCACAGTTCAGTCATTGACACACGAGTACCATTTCTCTCTGCACCAGGTCTCCACAGTTCTCTCCCACCCCTTCCCATCCTTCCACCCAGTCCTTTGCTCTGATACAGTGTATCAGGTCCAGCCCACATTTCATTTTGTGTTCTCCCTTCCTGTCTATATTTATTCTCACTTATAAGTGAGATCTTTTGGTATTTGTCCTCTTTATATCTCATTTCACGAAACATATCTTCTAGTTTCTAAGATGATTCAAAAGCAATGAAGCCATTATTCTTGACATCTGAGTAGTATTCCATTGGTTATATATACCATGATTTTTTTAGCCAACTCATCTGTCATTCGACATCTACTTTGCTTCCAGGTTTGGACTATTAAAAATTGTGCCACTGTCAACATAGATGTACATAGATCTCTTCTTATAGGTACTTTTGTTAAATTTTGGGTAAATTCCTGAGAGAAATTTCTGAGTCATAAAGTAGTCTATTGCTAGTCTTCTGAGAAAACTTCAGACTTTTTCCACAAAGGTTGGACCAGCGTACACTCCCATCTGCAGTACAGTTCTTATCTGAGAAAAGGAATCAAGTTTTGTTCTTGGATTATCTGAAAGCAACAGGTAAGGAGCTGGCATAAGGTTAGGACATTTTAAAAAATATTTATTTACTTATTTCCCCTTTTGTTGCCCTTGTTGTTTAACGTTGTTGTGGTTATTGATGTCATTGTTGTTGGATAGGACAGAGAGAAATGGAGAGAGGAAGGGAAGACAAAGAGGGGGAGAGGAAGATAGACACCCGCAGACCTGCTTCACCCCTGTGAAGCGACTCCCCTGCAGGTGGGAAGCCGTGGGCTCGAACCCGGATCCTTACGCGTCCTTGTGCTTTGTGCCACCTGTGCTTAACCTGTTGTGCCACCGCCCAACTCCCCACGTTAGGACATTTTTCATAAAATTTTTGCTTTAGGTCTTTATTCCATTTGTTTCTAATATGTGGGAAAAAGTCTCTGGACAGACAGTACAGTGTGGGGGGAATCTGCTGTCATGATAAACAGACGAGCTCTTTTGTTTCTGTAGTCCTTTGATGGCTGAGTAGCTATTTAATTTCTACTTGTCCTAAGACAGCAATTAAGAGACAAGGTGAGGTCAGTTTGACTGCAACTAGTAGTTGATCCATAGTTCTAATCTTTGTACTTTTCACTAGATGTGTACACTCAATAACGTGTGCCTCATATGTTACCTTCAAGAAGATCATTGAAAAGAAGAGGCAATATTATTCAATAGATAAAGCAGCCAAATTGTGGGTCAGTAAAATATTGAGGTGGAGAAGCGCCTAAGAGGATCAGGGGCATTAAACCCTAAGTATTAGAAACAATTGTTCTTAAAAACAGTGACCACTGTGTAGAGAGGAAGGATTAGAGATATATTTTAGATTTATTAAAGCTGAGTTTACATGTGAAACATCTAGAAGCATTTACAGAATGAAACCTCATGTCTAGATTCAAAATGAGGAGTCTGAGTGAAAATTATAGTGCAGAAGTCATTTAAAGATTAATTTTTAAAAATATTTATTTATTCCCTTTTGTTGCCCTTGTTGTTGTATTGTTGTAGTTATTATTGTTGTTGTCGTTGTTTGATAGGACAGAGAGAAATGGAGAGAGGAGGGGAAGACAGAGGGGGAGAGAAAGACAGACACCTGCAGACCTGCTTCACCGCCTGTGAAGCGACTCCCCTGCAGGTGGGGAATCAGGCCTCGAACTGGGATCCTTACATTGGTCCTTGTGCTTTGTGCCACCTGCATTTAACCCGCTGCGCTAACACCCGACTCCCTTAAATATTAATTTTATTTAGTTGTTAAGTTACTTATTTCACATATCTCTAGGACCTTGCACATGTGTGATTTCCAGAGCACTGCTCAACTCCAGCTTATGGTTGGTACTGACTGTGAATCTGGGACCTAGAGCCTCAGGCTTAACCTATTTGCCTAACTATTATGCTATCTCCTGGGAAACTTGGTGTTAATTTCTTCGTTTGGGTAGAGAAGAAAGACAGAGATTCACCAGGGCCACTATAGCATCCCCCATGATGTGTGAGACTCAATCCTGGGCTGTGTCTTTGGCAAGGCTGGCACTCTAGCTAGTCAACTATTCTTCCAGTCCCTAAAGTGCTGTTTCTAGTCGATTTGGAGTTTGTTGTGTCCATATAGCTATAAAATGAAGTTTAAAAATAATTAAAAGGAGGTCGGTAGAGCAGCCAGTGAAGCACACATGGTGCAAAGTGGATGGACTGGCTTAATGATTCCAGTTGGAGCCCCCGGCTCCCCACCTGCAGGGGAGTCACTTCACAGGCGGTGAAGCAGGTCTGCAGTTGTCTGTCTTTCTCTCCCCCTCTCTGTATTCCCCTCCTCTCTCCATTTCTCTCTGTCCTATCCAACAACAACGATATCAATAACAACAACAACTACAACAACAATAAAAAACAAGGGCAAAGGGGGTCGGGCGGTAGCGCAGTGGGTTAAGCGCACGTGGCGCAAAGCCCAAGGATCGGCAGAAGGATCCCGGTTCAAGCCCCCTCCCCCCCCCCCCCCCCCCCCCCCCCCGCTCCCCACCTGCAGGGGAGTCACTTCACAGGTGGTGAAGCAGATCTGCAGGTGTCTTTCTTTCTCTCCCCTTTCTGCCTTCCCCTCTCTCCATTTCTCTCTGCCCTATCCAACAACAATGATGTCAATAACAACAATATTAACTATAACAACAATAAAACAACAAGGGCAACAAAATGAAAAATATATATATGGCCTCCAGGAGCAGCGGATTCATAGTGGTGCAGGCACCAAGCCCCAACAATAATCCTGGAGGCAAAAAAGGAAAAAGAAAAAAATTAAAAATAAAACATAAATTAAAAAATGTAGTTTTCTTAACAGGTCTCCTACAAGAATTGTTGTCAGTATTGGTTGTAAGCATGGGCCATTAATGGAACAGTGATCCTGGTATTTCAAATAAAAAGGATTACGACATAACTTCTGAAGGCTATTCTACTATTATGATAGGCTATGAACTTTCTTAATTTCTGACAATTATCAATTTAATTTTAGACATTTTCTGACAGAATAAAAGGTTATTTATGATAACAATTCAATAAAAGAAGGCACAGGGGTGTCACAACCTTCATATATAAAGTTCATTCATCACATAAACTCTCAAACTTTGACGGTCTGAGTAACAATGGGCATTGATCTGCTTTAGTCTCAGTGCTTTCATCCTTGTTCTGATGAAACAATAAATGCTCCCGTAGTTATTTAAATGTATTATCCATAGTGGCTCATGCCTCTGACTATTAGGGAACAGATATGAATTGATGGGGAAAGAAGAGACAGTTATTGCTGAAGAGGGAATGTACCAACTCAGAACATATGTCTGGCAGATTGATTACTCCGGGCGGCTATTGTTTGAGATGCTGCAGCAAATGTCAGAAAAGTCCTGAAAACTGAGTGAAAATGGTTCTTTTGGCGAGGCATTCGGATTTAGAAAAAAAAGCCTCTGTGAAGGGGCTGCTCTGTACTAGGAAGGATAAGATGGGTATAAATTTCTATGGAAAACAAGACATGGAATTACACCTATATAACAACTATACCCTTGTTTACTTAAGGACTTTGCCTGAAATTCTCACCATAACAGGCTTATCTGCCTACCCCAGAATCTTTTGTTGGAGAAAGTATATAAGGTTGTAGCTTGAGCTATTTTAGAGTTGCTCAATATATATATATATATATATATATAAATATATATATATTCTTTCCTATCAATCTGTCTTTTAATTATGGTAGTCACGGAAAAGAATCTTGAAGAGGAAAACTATTTCATCTGCACTACATTGCAATGGTGGTATAATCATATTTTATAAGGCTACAAGGGGCCAGTCGGTGGTGCACTTGGTTAAGCGCAAGGACCCAGGTTCAAGCCTTTGGTTCCCACCTGCAGGGACAAAGTTTCACAAGGGGTGAAGTAGAGTTGCAGATGTCTCTCTCCCTATTTCCCCCCCCTCTCAATTCCTCTTTGTCTCTATCTAATAATAATTTGTTATAAAATTAAAAAGGCTACAGATTGGTGCTAGAAGGAATAAACTCTGGAAACATATATTAGAATTTCAGATGTCAGCTCCTGAAATCTGTAGTATATATGGCTAGCACAACTGCTTTATTTAGTGGCATTATTACTCAATATCTTTATCTGTAAATAGAAATAATAATAGCAGAAAGCTGGCATTATTTCTGAGGCAATAAAGATATAATGTATAGAAATGATTGAATATTTTTTTTCAGCAAATAATGTTAGTAACTACTTAGTTGGTTTCTGGAAACCAGATTAGAAATATTGGTTAGGCTAACCAGTGGAAATAGCTCAGAAATCACAGTTACTTCAGGCAATCCAAACAGAGGTTATATTACAGTGTTAGTAAGCCAAGTTACTCCAATAGAAATAGAGAGTTTACTCCTCAGAAAGGAGATGAGCCTCCAAATACAAGCCCGAGTCTGCTTCAAAGTGAACGTTTGAGATTACACCATTGATTGACGAGACGTTCATAATCACTAGGACTGTGTGCTTGTGCCTTGTGCCTGCCCATGGCCATTCAGAAAAGTCCACGAGGGAAGGCAGAGATCACAATGGAAACTTGTTACATTGACATTATAATGAAGGGGTTTCTTATGGCCACTTCTCTCTCCTCACTAAGTCTGTTCCGCTTGCAGTCATTGACAAGTAGGCTTAGTGTTCCCCGGATAGGCCAGGTGGCATGACTTCTGACTTGTTTGTTTTTTTTTAAGTTTTTTTTTATCTTTACTTACTGGAGAGAGAGAGCCAGAAATTGAAAGGGGCTGATAGAGAGGGAAAGAGACAGAGAGACATCTTCAGCCCTACTTCAACCCACTCACAAAGCTTTCCCCCTGCAGGTGGGGACTGAGGTCTTGAACCCGGGTTTGTTGTGCATTATAACATATGCACTCAACCAGTATTACAGTTGTGAGACAAATGGGTTATTCTTGGCAGGGCAGACATAGTTCTGACACCTTAGAATTTGTCCTGAAGTCCTTCCTGGGTGACTTTGGATGATTTCACATGTAACAAGCCTACGTGCAGCTGGTAGCTTTTTGCTCTTTGCAAGGTAGGCTTGCAACTCCCCTCCATATCCCAACTTCACCCTAAATAATCCATAATTTTCCCGTATGTTAGCCTCTTTAACAGAAGAGAGAGAGTAAATTCTAACATGTTTCTTCTTTTTCGCTCTTACCCCCCTTTTAAAAATTCTTTTGAAAAAGAAATACAGTAACTCATAATTCTTTAGTTTTCATGGGAATATAATCTAATTAGACTGTCTCAGTAAGAATCTTAATTGTGACTATGTCTCATTACAGTTAACTGGCTCTGTCTAAAATAATGACACAGTGCATTGTTCAGAGAGTTAATGTAAGCATGATATAACTCAGTTTTAGTGCATAGATACTGCAGGATTGAAGCTACCATGCCTACTATCCTTGCTGCTGTATCAATCGGCTTCTCTCATTCTCATATAAAACTTTATATGTGGGGCCAGCTGGTGGTGTACATGGTTGAGCTCACACGTTACAGTGCACAAGGACTCAGGTTCAAGCTCTCCCCTCCCCACCTTCAGGGGGAAAGCTCTGCGAGTGGTGAAGTAGGGCTGCATATGTTTCTCTTTTTATCTCCTCCTCTACTCCCACCCCCTCTCAATTTCTGGCTGCCTCTGTCCAGTAAATAAATAAAGATAATAAAAAACCAAAACTCTGTATGTCACAGAGTTAATAAAGTAAATCTTAAGAGATAAGCACGTGATGTAAAGCCTATTTCCAATCTTCTGGATTTGCAATACATCCACAGTTTTAAACATAGATTTAAAACATGGTGAAGCATATAGGTCATCTATAAAGTGGAGAGGATTTATTTATCTGACTTTCATGCCTCACCCTGTGATGTTGCAAAGACAGTCATTTAACATGCCTAAATTTGGTTGGAGGACATATCTGGCTCCATGTGATTAATGTACAAGTGCAACTTAGATGAACTTTTGATTAGTTTTATTGATATGTTTTAAAATAGCTGACATTGGAGACACTCAAATTAATAATCTGACTTCTTCAAATAATCTAACTATATTATGCTATGCAGCTGAGATGAAGAAGTTGATTGAAATATCGCAACAGAGTTCAGCGTAAAACACAAATGGACATTTAGACACTACACCTTCTTAGTTTAGTTGTGGTGTTGATTTCTGTATTTAGCAAGAGTGACTGGAAGTCAATAATACAAAAATAAATCATAGTTTTCCATACAAAGAAGAATTTATGAAATCCTTGCCAAATATCCAGCAATGTAGAATAAGTTTCATAGTTGCTCCTTGGCTCCAATTCAAAAGCATAATTAGATTTTTTTATTCTTATTTATGCTGTGTAATTTTCAAAGCAAACAACAACCTAGAGAACTACCAGACAGAAATTCATTTGGTAGTAAATCATAATGATGCCTTGGATATTAATCATACATTATGATGTAGCATTTGAAGATATCACATGCCAATTGAAATATATTTATAAGCGAATGGCATAATCTATATGATTAGAGGAGTCTCTTCACAAGATAATGAACTACGGAATCTGGGAAGTTATTTTAATTAAATTAGACATGTTAATAAGTCATCTTGTCTACATAATGCCAAAATGACTAATGGTAAATAAATAAAACAATTCCTCACTCAGTAGTAGTCCTGTGCTGGTCAAGTTGATTTTTGTGCTAACAAGCCAAAATCTAGTAATAGAGGCTGTTCATCTGGAGGAATTATTTTACTTAAAAAAACTTCATTATTTCAGAGGCAAAAAGTCTTGGGAATGGGCATAAAGGAATTATGAAGTCATCAATGAAATACTCCAAGCTCATGTTCAACCTAAGTAGTCATATCTTAGATCCCAACACACAGAAGAAAATCCAGCTGTAGACTGCACACTGCAGTGGACTCATCTTCCCATTTCACGGTTTCTCTGTTGGATCCTTTCCATGGGAATATGACGCTTTGACAAAGATGTATGTACAAATCACATAAAATAAATACTTTCAGCAATATGATTCCTTCTCATCCTCTAGCTAGTGCTTATTTTTTCCTAGATATTTAAACAGAAATTCCATTTCTCAGGCACAAAAATGAGTGACAGAACAAGCAATGACCTTGGCCAAGCATTTTATTTTAGAAAAATAAAATCTAAGAATGTAAATATTTTACGTTGTATAGAGGAAAATAAAAATAATTCTTTACTGGTCTATGTTTAGATATAGAGAAGAAGGGGGGGGGGAAACAGCAGTGGAACTTTCTTCAGTGTGATGCGGACCAGGTTCAAATCTAGGTCACGTACACGTGAAACCAGCGCACTATTCTGATGCACTGGTTCACCAGCCCAAATAATTCCTTAAGAAATAAGTATTTGGGAGTTGGGTTGCACGTGGCATGAAGCGCAAGGACCAGAGTGAAAATACCGGTTCGAGCCCCCAGCTCCCCACCTGCAGGGGAGGTCGCTTCACAGGCGGTGAAGCAGGTCTGCAGGTGTCTGTCTTTCTCTCCCCCTCTCTGTCTTCCCCTCCTCTCTCCATTTCTCTGTCCTGTCTACAATGATGATAACAATAACAACAATAATAACTACAACAATAAAACAAGGGCAACAAAAGGACATAAGTAAATATTTTTTAAAAATAGTAAGCATTTAAAATCACTAAGGGGAGGTTGGGGACCTAAGTCCTTATGGAACAAGATGGTGGTCTGATTGAGGGTGAATTGCAGAAATGTGGCAGTGTACTCTGATGATAACAAAAATCCTGAATATCGTCTCCTCAATAAAATGATGTTAGAGCTGTAGTTCAAAAAACTGTAAGTGTAAACAGTGGATAGCTTTATTTACAAAAGGGTGCCTTTTATAGTGTTATGTGCCCCCATATAGTGACATGGAGCAGACAGCTGTTCTTTTGGACACAAACTCAACCTTACCAAGTTAACAAAAATTTTTGTATATTTTTATTATGAAAAGAAAATACAAGTCACTAAAGAACTGTGTTTTGAATTCTTTCCAGGAAACAATTTAAATAATTGCATTCATTATAGTTCTTTCAAAACAGAAGAAACCACACTTAGTGTTTCAAAGTAACTAATACTTTGTAGCGAGAATTAAAAGCTTATAGGAACAAAGCGAGAGACATTATCACCAGTGTGTGTAAAATCAGAAAGCAGGCAACTGCTGAGGATTTCAGCTGCCTGCACAAAGAAGTGAATGTTTTCCAGAAATTACTCATTAAATGGCTATAGAATTGTGGGGGCAATGAAGATGGTTTATTCTAACCTGTCTTGTAAAACTTGAACAACAGTGTCTGAGTTATGGAATAAAAAATTAAAGTGAACCCTTGATGGGTCTATTTATTATTTCCTAGATTTCTTGTCCCTTCTTAACAAAAGAAGTGTGTGTCTGTGTGTGTGTGTGAGAGAGGGAGAGGGAGAGGGAGAGGGAGAGGGAGAGGGAGAGGGAGAGGGAGAGGGAGAGGGAGAGGGAGAGGGAGAGGGAGAGGGAGAGGGAGAGGGAGAGGAGATCCAGTTAAAAGATTCAGTCACTTTGGCACAATGCTCTACTCTGTGATCACTGATAATTTATTTAAAACATTCCTCTATTCTACATGCAAGCTAATAGTTGCTTATATAAATCATTTACTCATAGGTAGACTGGAGGGGACGCAGTGACCAGAACACTGAACCTAAGATCATGAAATCCCAAATTTGATCCATGGCATGACATGTACCAGAGTTAAGCTCTGGTTCTGTCTCTCAGAGGGGTGAGGAGGTGGCTCAGACAGTAGGCAGACATGTTACCATTCACAAAGACTTGGGTTGAAGCTTCTGCTCCCCAGCTGAAAAACTCCAAAAGTGGTAAAGCATGGCTGTAGGTGTCTCTTTGTCTCTTTCTTTCTTTCTATCTATTTCCTTCTCCATTTCTATTGAATACCTCTTGAATAAAAACAAAACTGGAGAAAATAAAAGACAAGAAATGGACTCTGAGAGCAGTGGATTCATCTTGTAGGCACCGCATCTCAGTGACAATACTGGTGGCACTAAAAATTAGTTAATTAATAATCTACTAGTGTATCAAAGAAAAACGTAAGTTATACTAAATTATGTCATCTATGGCTAAGATTCTATTAATTCTTAAATGATTTTATGCAAGTTAAAATTGAATGGGCTTTCTTTCTTAGTCTTTTTTTTATTTTTAATTAATTAAATGGAAACACTGACAAAAACCGTAGTATGATAAGAAGGATACAACTCCACGCAGTTCCCACCACCAGAACTCTGTATCCCATCCTCTCCCCTTTCCTTTCTTTCTTTCTTTCTCTCTTTCTTTCTTTCTTTCTTTCTTTCTTTCTTTCTTTCTTTCTTTCTTTCTTTCTGTCTTTCTTGTCTTATTTATTTATTTTAAGTTTTTATTTATAAAAAGGAAACATTGACAAAACCATAGGATAAGAGGGGTACAGCTTCGCACAATTCCCACCACCAGACCTCCGTATCCCACCCCCTCCCCTGACAGCTTTCCTATTCTCTATCCCTCTGGGAGCATGGACCCAAGGTCATTGTGGGAAGCAGAAGGTAGAAGGTCTGGCTTCTGTAATTGCTTCCCCACTGAACATGGGTGTTGACAGGTGGATCCATACTCCCAGCCTGTCTCTCTGTTTCCCTAGTGGGGCAGGGCTCTGGGGAAGTGGAGCTCCAGGACATATTGGTGGGGTTGTCTGTCCAGGGAAGTCTGGTTGCATCCTGCTAGCATCTGGAACCTGATGGCTGAAGAGAGAGTTAACATACAAAGCCAAACAAACTGTTGGACAATTATGGACCTAAAGGCTGGAATCTTGCAGGTGAAGCGTTGGGGGGGGTGTCTTTTTTTTTTCAAGTAACAATACTTTGTGACCAAGCATTTCCACATGGAGTGAATAGTGTCTCAAAATTCTTAGACAGAAGCTCTCACCTCCCAATTGACTGTATTTAGAGAGAGATTTTATAGATGAAATTAAGGTTAAGTAAATGTGGGGGCCTAACCTGACAGACTTTATAAGAAGCTTATTTTATAAAAAGTCAATATCCTTTTTCTTCTTTTTTTATATTTATTTTATTTATTTATTCCCTTTTGTTGCCCTTGTTGTTTTTTATTGTTGTAGTTATTATTGTTGTTGTCGTTGTTGGATAGCACAGAGAGAAATGGAGGAGGGGAAGACAGAGAGGAAGAGAGAAAGATAGACATCTGCAGACCTGCTTCACTGCCTGTGAAGCGACTCCCCTGCAGGTGGGGAGCCGGGGTTTGAACCGGGATCCTTATGCCGGTCCTTGTGCTTTGCGCCACCTGCGCTTAACCCACTGCACAACAACCCGACTCCCTGTCAATATCCTTTAAAAAATTTTTCTTTCTTCATTGGATAGAGACAGTCAGAAATTGAGAGGGAAGGGGGTGATAGGGAGAGAAATAGACACCTGCAGCCCTGCTTCAGCACTTGTGAGCTTTTCCCTGCAGGTGGGGACCAGGGGCTCGAACCTAAGTCGTTATGCACTGTAGTGTGTGTGCTTAACCAGATGCACCAACACCTGGCCCCCAAAGTCCATGTCCTTATAAGATGTAAAGGAAGAGCTCTCTACACTTTTAAAGAAAAGTACTGAGATCCCTGCTATATGCAATTCAGTAGGAGAACTCTTATCAGAAACCCTGCTCTTAAAGTTTCTAGCCTCCATAAATGTAAGATAGTAAATTTCTGTAATTGAATCACATTCAGGACTAGGTAGTGACATATCTAGTTGAGTGTACTTAGTAGTATGCAAGGACCTGGGTGTAACATCTCACTCCCCAGCTGCAAAAATAATTATAATAAATAAGTCACATTTACTGTGGTCTTTTTATTATGACAGTCCAAGTAGACTGCTCTAATGGGTGTGCAGAACTTTCAGTACTAAAAATTAGAAAATCCTGGTCAAACTGAATAAAATGGTAAATTTAGGATATTCCTGTGAATAAGAAAAAAATGTACTTTCTGTATAAGAATCCACTAAGCTTGAACTATGTAAGAGTAACAGTCACCACATTTCCAATAGACTGATACATTGCAATCTGAGTGTCCTTTCGGTGAATAATATTTGTGTATTATCTTCATATATATTTCCTATTTATAAGGGAAGGGATTTACACTCCTTCACTTGAAGCATTCAATCTACGACTAGATTTTATGCATATGTTTACATTTCTGAAAGTAGTTTGTACTTTATAATCTGTGGCATCTGAAAATTATAAACATATACATTTTATTCTCTTAATGTTAAGAACTGCATCTTGCAATTGTTGTTTATGATAAAATATGTAGTTATATATATATTAATTTGTGCACATGGACAATTCTAAATAAGAACATATCCAGGTATTTTCTACTTTTTATTGTTTAGTAGGGTATTTACTGTTATAAAGTGAGCTTTGTAACTGGATAACAGTCAAGTTCCCCAAACTCGCAGGTATACGTAGAAAAACACTTTACTCATTGATAGTAGTGTTTAATATTTACATCAGATCTTATAAAAAGCATACATTGCTATATCATCTCTTGATGGTACTTGTGCAAATTCTTTCAGGATGATTTGGAGGTCCAATGTGTCTAACACTGGAACTTTAGCTGGGAATTTCAGGAAAAGGAAAGATTAGCTTGCCAGCAATGAATTGACCAAGGCTTCCAAAAAATGAGTCACCTCCCCCAATATAAATACAGTTCTTCTGTAATCTCTTGAATAAGTCAAAGTGGATTGCTACCATTACATGCTGTATGCCCATAAAATGATAGATAATTTCATATGATCTTAGGGAATATTAGCTTGTTAAAATTCTTATTTGACAGATTATATACAATGTAATTTATTTAACAGCTACAGATGCATCATATTATATAATACTATAAAATGTATGCACATTTATGAACTTACAGATATATCTCTACTTCTGTGAAGATCATTCATAGAGAAAATACTTCAATGAGGGAGTTGGGCTGTAGCGCAGCGGGTTAAGCGCAGGTGGCGCAAAGCACAAGGACCGGCATAAGGATCCCGGTTGGAACCCCGGCTCCCCACCTGCAAGGGGAGTCGCTTCACAGGCGATGAAGCAGGTCTGCAGGTGTCTATCTTTCTCTCCTCCTCTCTGTCTTCCCCTCCTCTCTCCATTTCTCTCTGTCCTATCCAACAACTACAACAATAAAACAACAAGGGCAACAAAAGGGAATAAATAAAATAAATATTTTTAAAAAAAAGAAAATACTTCAGTGAAATTACCTCTCTGCAGTGACTATTTCATAAATAGTATTTACGACACTAGTTGAATCTTTTTTATGCGTTCTTGGATTAGTAAAAGAAATAAAGGAGAAGTATTAGCTACAATTGCAAGGCCAAATTCAACTGGCATAATAGAAAGTTGGAAAATAAATTACACTATATCTAGCGAAAAGAATCATATGTATTGAATTGCATACCTGAAAGAATTTCAAACATAGGGTATTATTATTTGGGGGGGTACTGTGTTATTTTACAGATTAAAAAAAGAAAGAAGAAAAAGACTTTAGTTCCCAGAAGTCATCTTTTTTAGGTCAGAAATATACTTTTTTAATGGAAATAAGAATGCTTCCACAAATAGCCTATTTAATTCTGTAACCACACACAGATAAGCCTTAAGGCCGCATGCTATTATTTGTTTCCAGAGCATGGGATATAGAAGAACTTAAAAACAGAAAGAGAAAGAACTGTGCAAAAAGGGGGGAAATGAAAGAGAATTTGATTACCAGTGCAGTGTGTAGACAAGCAAAGCCAATATTGAAGAATAAGTATAGTTTTCAGGACCATAGTGAAACTCATAGCAATTCTGCTTCTAACTGCAGCTGGCACTCATTCTTCGTGTCATGGAACTATTATCATCTTTATGAAGAGAAAACAAATGAGCTAAAATCACTTTACAGAATATAATTTGACATGGTCCAAGACATAGCATAGGAATAAAGCATTGGACTTGGAAGTGTGAAGTTCCATATTCTTTCCCTGACATCGCATGCATTATGTATGTATGTATGTATGTATGTATGTATGTATGTATGTATGTATGTGTCCATGCATGTATGCATGGATATCTCTGTCAATCTATCATATGTCATCTCTGTCTCCTCCATGTCAATATTTTAAGGGAAACCCTTTTACTTCACCTTTGAAATATATTTAGAATCTTAATTTCTCGTTCTGTTTCCTTGTCTCTACTCTCAATATCTTTCTACTCTGTCAAGTAAAAAGAAAGGGAGAAAAAAAAAAAGGGTAAGAAAAGAAAAAATGAAAGTCCGGGGGAATATATTCATTGTGCTGTCACTAAGCTCCAGGATACTCCTGGTAACAAAAAAACAAAACAACAACAAAAAGAAATTGGGAATAGCTGGATCATATTTAGGCTTGTGAGCAGAAGAGAAGAGTCAAAGATACATCTGTGTTTTGGCTTAAATAACTGTGAGTTGTTAACAACCGCGATATGGAGTGAAACGCTGGTATTCAACAAGCCTGGGCTAGTGAGCAGTTTCTAATTAATCTGGTGGAAGACTTCATATATAATATTTCACATTATACAGGGTAACCCTGTAAAGCATGATTATTTATATTTCATAGAAATGGAACAGGAAAAAAATGGAGTTCTCTAATTGTGCTAAAAGTTTCTAATGATAATGGCAAAATTGCTAATATTTTTGTCAGTGTTGGAGCTAATAGAGTTGAGAGAGTCCTGTTCACCACAGTATATCATCTGGCCATTTGTAATGTAATGTAATGGGAGTCCACCTTTTCTCCTTGTCGAGGTGCTATCCTGCTGCTGCAAATTTGAGCCATTATCGAGGCTCAGACCTGCCATTCTACCACCATGGGACTGCTATTACCCACTTCTGCTATCCTTGCAATATTCTTTGATTGATTTGCTAATAACTTAATTTCCCATTTTGTCATCTACAGACACTTTATACTAATTGTATTTAATGGACTGTGAGCTACTAAAATATTTAGAGTCATTGCTAGTAAATACAAAATATGCTTACTAATAGAATATAAAAATAAGCAATTGGTAAACCAGTGACAATGTACATTATCTGGGATCATTGAGCTTATAAAAATTTAATGGAGGCTAGAAGAAATATATCATTACCAGCCTGGGGAATTAAAAAAAAAACAGTAGTAGGCAGATTGATGTAACCCACTAATATCTGAATATACTGGAAGTCATCTTATTATTCACTGGTAATTTTCAAGTTTATTATACTGGAGATTAATATCTTCCCATAGTTTGTTGATTTTACAACTAAAATCATCATACTTGACTATATTATGAGATGATTTTCTCCCCATTTATTTTCTCTGCCCTTTAATGCAATCATTTGGAGCATACATTTCTGGCATTAAATTGAGTAACCTCTATAAAAGAACCCATATGTTTACCTTTGTTGGTGGTGGGCTCTAAGTGTATGCTTTCTTATTTTGGTTTTTAAAGTCAATCATTATTTTTTTCTTTTCTTTACTTCTTCAGATATAAAGAAACAGAGATAGAGAAAGATGTCACAGAACCAAAGCTTTCTTCAGGATGCCTTATCCCAAACCATGTAAGAGCACTATCAGAGAGAGCTCTCTCTGGCTGGTCCTGTTCTTAAAGCATTTTCACTTCAATTTATTTATTTATTTATTTATTATATATTTATTATTTATTTCTTTATTTTTGCCTCCAGGGTCATTGCTGGGGATTGATCCCTGCACTACAAATTATGAGTCCTGGAGGCTATTTTTTCCCCTTTGTTGCCCTTCTTGTGTATCGTCCTCATTGCTGTTATTATTATTGTTGTTGCTGCTGTCGTTGTTCGACAGGACAGAGAGAAATTGAGAGAGGAGGGGAAAATGAGAAGGGCAGAGAAGGATAGACACCTGCAGGCCTGTTTTACCACCTGTGAAGTGACCCCCTTGCAAGTGGAGGGCCGGGGCCTCGAGCCAGGATCCCTCTGCCGGTCCTTGTACTTCATGCCATGTGCACTTAACCCCCTTGAATTTATTTTTAATTGTCTACAGTGTCTCCATTCAGTGTGATATTTTTATTGAGCATATATTAACACAGATAGGCAAAAGAAGGGGACATTTTTGATAAGCAAAAGTAGTTTAATTTGATCTTTAAGTTGTACTAAGATGACACAATGAAGAATGCCAAACTGGCCAGGGCAGCGGCTCACCAAAAGAACTCACACGTCGGGAGTCCGCGGTAGCGCATCTGATTAAGCTCACGTGGTGCGAAGCGCAAGGACCGTCCTAAGGATCCCGGTTCGAGCCCCTGCTCCGCACCTGCAGGGGAGTCGCTTCACTGGTGGTGATGCAGGTCTGCAGGTGTCTGTCTTTCTCTTCCCCGTCTGTCTTCTCCTCCTCTCTCCATTTCTCTGTCCTATCTGATGACGGCAACAACAATAATAACTACAACAACAATAAAAACAAGGGCAACAAAAGGGAAAATAAATAAAATAAAATAAAATAAAAGGTTTAAAAAAAAAAAAAACTCACACATCACCATGTTTGAGGACCTGACTCAAACCCTGTTCCCAGCAGTAGGAGGGAAGCTTCTTGGGCATAAATACAGTATTACAGGTCTCTCTGTCTTTCACCCTCTCCCTCTCCCTCTCCCTCTCCCTCTCCCTCTCCCTCTCCCTCTCCCTCTCCCTCTCCCTCTCCCTCTCCCTCTCCCTTTCCTTCTCTCTCTCCCTCTCTCTTTCCTTCTTCTTGTTTCTTTATCCATTTCTACTTCTCTCTGTCTTTATTAAAAAAAATAAAAGAGTATGGAGCAGTGCACTCTAGCAGGCACTGAATCCAAGCACAGAGGTTACCTGAAAAAAAAAAAAGGTGGGGGGAGCTTTCACGTGGTGAATTTGTTTCACAAACATACTTTGGCTATCCTCTGGGCTGTCACTTGTGTGTTTATTTTTTGTTGTTGTTCTATTTTTTTATTTTAACCAGATCCCTATCCACTCCTGGCTTATGGTAAGGCCTGGGATTGTACCTGGGACCACTGAGACACAGGCTTGATAGTCTATAGCAGGTCAGTTAGATAGCATAATGGTTATACAGAGAACTGTCATGTCTGGGCATCTAAGGTCCCAGGTTCAATTTGCCACCATGGTTGAGCAGTGCTGACCAGGGTTGAGCAGTGCTGTGGTGCATATCTCTACCTCTTTCTCATGTCTCTATCAAAATAAAATAAATAATTTTTAAAGTGAGCTTTAATAACCGTAATTAAAATGCTTACTCGTTGTATACAGGATGCTTGTGTCTATTTCATGACTTCAATACTGAAAACAGTGCTAAGACTCAGGTACAAGACTGTCCCAATTTGACCATTTAGTTAACTGAGGACACTAGCACACTAGCATCTAAGTATTAAGAGGCCAGCCAAGGTCACTCTAATTCTAAAGTTGATAGTGTCTTTTACAGTATGTATCTCGGACTCCAGAGTGAAACGGCTACTAAGAATTCTAAAGAAAATGTGGAAGGCAGACTAAGTGGTGTGGAATTTTTAAAAAATATTTATTTATTTTCCCTTTTGTGGTCCCAGGTACAATCCCAGGCCTTACCAGAAGCCCTTGTTGTTTAACATTGTTGTAGTTATTGATGTCGTTGTTGGATAGGACAGAGAGAAATGGAGAGAGGAGGGGAAGACAGAGAGGGGGAGAGAAAGACAGACAAGTGCAGACCTGCTTCACCTCTTGTGAAGCGACTCCCCTGCAGTTGAGGAGCCGGGAGATCGAACCGGGATCCTTACACTGGTCCTTGTGCTTTGCGCCACATGAGCTTAACCTGCTGCGCCACCGCCCGTCTCCCAGTGGTGTGGAATTTTTACTTTTGAAGAAGTAATAAAACACTGCAGAGTACTTAAAAAGAGCCAGTACAGTTCAGTTCTCTGGAACCTTGCTGTGAGTGAAACCATCCTGCCCTGGTTTTTCACCCCTTGTTTTCTGAGCATATCACCTCCAGTTCCGTCCATTTTGTCCCAAAGGACACGATATTGCCTTTTTTTTATTGCAAAGTAGTCTTCCATGAAGTATTTATTCCACAGCTTCTTTATCCAGTTGTCTGTTGACAGACATTTAGGTTGTTTCCCACTCTGGCTGTTGTGAATAATAAATACAGTCATGGGGAGTCAGGTGGTAGCGAAGTGGGTTAAGCGCACATGGCACAAAGCGCAAGGACCAGGATAAGGACCCCAGTTCGAGCCCCCGGGCTCCCCACCTGCAGGGGAGTCGCTTCCCAGGCGGTGAAGCAGGTTTGCAGGTGTCTGTCTTTCTCTCCCCCCCTCTGTCTTCCCCTCCTCTCTCCATTTCTCTCTGTCCTATCCAACAACAACATCATTAACAACAACAATAATAACTACAATAATAAAACAACAAGGGCAAAAAAGGGAATAAGTACATAAAATAAATCTTTGAAATCAATCAATAAATAAATATGTTCATGAAGACAGGAATGCTCCTAGCCTTTAGTAAGTGCCTAAAAGTGAATTTCTAGATAACAAGATCCTTTCTTTCTTCCTTCCATTCTCTCTCTCTCTCTCTCTCCCTCCCCCCTTTAGTCTGTGCCAGCTTCCATCCCCACCAGCAGTGTTACCGAGTCCCTTCTCCACAACCTCTCAACACCTATTATGTCCCGTTTTGTTGATGTAGGCCATTTTCACAGGCAAGGGTGAGGTTCACATTCATTTTTGTTTCAGATATTCACATTACATTTTTAGCTCTTTGATGGAGAGGATAAAAAAAAAACTCTACAGAGAGAGAATTTTTCTCCAGAAGGGAGTCTAAAATGAGTATAAGAATAGTAATGAAATTAAGTCTTCATATTAAATCTGCCTATATTGATTGGTAAGGACAAATTGGTATTCTATCATAGGTTCAACTAGTTCAGAAATACAGTGTGTGATTTTAACACACAGGAACTGATTTGTAGCTTGGATACCAATAGTCAGTTGTTATAGAAACCTTAAAAGTGGTTTCTCATGGCTGAGAATAGTTTTGAGATGCTGAAATAACTATATTTAGTGCACCCCCAATCTGTTTGTAACATGTATACAGGGAAATATGTATATAGGCCAATCTTGAAAGTAATACAAGGGTTGGGAGGCAGCATAGTGGTTTTGCAAAGGACTTCCATGCCTGAGGCTCTGAGGTCCCAGGTTCAGTTTTCAATACCACCCACCATCAGCCAGAGCTCACCCCTGTTCTCATCCGCCTTTCTCTCCATCTCATTAAAAATAAATAAATGAATGAATATTTTTGAAGTAAGACAATAGAGGACAGAAGAGACAGTTCACCCAATATGGCATCTGCTTTACCACATGTGTGAATCAGGTTTGTGTAATAACACCACTTGAATATGTGTTGACTGTGGTGCTGTGGTGTTTCTCTGTTAATTATAGGAACATCACAACATAATATAATGTCTTACACACACACACATGTGTATATATATATACAGATATGTAACATATATATATAATTATATATAATTTTACTGAGTCTCTTTCTTTGTTTTCTATTAGAGTAACCCCGAAGCAGTGAAAACATGCATGTGTATTGCCATGGTGACAGGGACGCTGCCATCTCCCACCAAAAAAAAAAAAAGTGAATAGGACTTTTAAAAAAAATTTTTAATTTTTTAATATTTATTTATTCCCTTTTGCTGTCCTTGTTGTTTTATTGTTGTAGTTATTATTGATGTCATCGTTGTTGGATAGGACAGGGAGACATGGAGAGAGGAAGGGAAGACAGAGAGGAGGAGAGAAAGACAGACACCTGTAGACCTGCTTCACCGCCTGTGAAGCGACTCCCCTGCAGGTGGGGAGCTGGGGGCTCGAACCGGGATCCTAACGCTGGTCCTTGTGCTTTGTGCCACATGTGCTTAATCCACTGTGCTACCGCCCGACTCCCATGAATAGAACTTCTAACAGAGACTTTCTGTAGGTGAAGAGGTTTACAACGGTTCATGCTCACAGCAACTACGAATGATAGGAGAACATAGATTTCACAAGCAAGTAAGTGTGAAAGCTGTCTCTTTGGTATCGCATGGTTCACAGAGAGGGGAATGGGTGTGGGATCAAGGAAATAATAGACGGCAATCTTGTTAGAGAGACACCCGCTGAAAGAAAGATTAACCAGAAATAAAAGGGTCTAGTAATTCAAACATGACTTTTTAAGGGTATTGATACGGAGAGGAGGTCAGTGGGACACAGAAATATAGGGCAGTATGGATAGGGTCAGAAAAAATGGGGAAAAGGGCCACCCTCCTCACCTCATATACACAGGGAAATAAAGGGTAGAGCAATGAGAGACCTGAGCAGAGGCTGCCTAGTGACTGGTCAGCAGATGATGAGCGTGACTCACGAGGGTGAATGTGTTGCTGTCAACTGAGACTACTGTTCTTCATGGAAGATAAGCACATGGTAGATAATAGTATAAGAAGCTTACATTCACACAATAGCACACCACAATTCTATCTTCTAATATATGGTATGCTGTGTTGACTGTCTTCTGGTCACTCCTTACTAAGAGAGGATGCCATTTTATTTCAAACCACAGCCAAGGTTTAGACAAATATTTGGCTTTGCCTGAACCTTAAAAGAGTCTGTTATTGCTTAGTCACTTTGCAGGGAATAAAGTGCTTGTTTCTTTCTTTTTGCATGGCCATATAAAACAAATCTTTTTTTGTTTTTAAATTATTTTATTTTATTTTTATTTATTCCCTTTTGTTGCCCTTGTTGCTTTATTATCATTGTAGTTATTATTGTTGTTGTTATTGGAGAGGACAGAGAGAAATGGAGAGAAGAGGGGAAGACAGAGAAGGGGAGAGAAAGACAGACACCTGCAGACCTGCTTCACTGCTTGTGAAGCAATTCCCCTACAGGTGGGGAGCCGGGAGCCTCGAACCGGGATCTTTATCCTGGTCCTTGTGCTTTGTGCCTCCTGCGCTTAACCCACTGTGCTATGGCCCGACTCCCCCCCCCAAAAAAAAAAAAAAAACTTTATTCCTCTGTGTCTTGGGTGCTTCCTCATGGTTTCCCTCTGGAGTTTGTAATACCTTTCCTGGACTCCCTTTCTTACTGGCTATAATAGTCTTCTATTTTTGCTACATTAAATTAAAACAGAATTGGCTGCTTAAATGATACAAATTTATCACCTTACATTTCTTTCTGAAGATCAGAAATATGACATGGTCATACATGAAACAAAACTAAAGTGTCAGCGGGAGTACGTTTCTTTCTGAAGACTGTAGGGATCTGTTTCTTCACCTTTCCGTGCTCTTCAGGTTTTTCTCCACTGTAACCATTCCAATGCTTTGTTATTACTTTCATCTGAAAGGTTTTGTTATTACTTCATCCACTTACCAGGACCAGAAATGGACCCATATAATTATAAGGACTCATATCTTTAGGCTGGAATTAATTTAATAATCCAGGATACTGTTCCCATAAAAAGGTAGGGAACAGTCTCCTCTACGAGGTCCCCTTTGCTGTGTAAAATAATCTATCTGCAAATCCCAGGGATTAGAACATGGACATATCTTTTGCCCTTTATTCTCCTTACCACATTGTTATGAAGATTTCTCCTGTGCTGGATTTTAAAAGGACGACAAAACGTTTATAGAATTTTACACTGTTATACTGGAAGATTATAGAATATCAGTTGTCCAAAAAAAAAAAAAAGTATGAGGAAAAAAATAAAGCGATTATGTTCTCATGTACTACTCTTTTTTTTTTTCTTTCTTATTACTTACTAGTGGGTAGAAACAGAGAGAAATTGAGAGGGTAGGGGAGAGAGAGAGATTGAGAGAAAGAGAGAAACATCTGCAGCCCTGTTTCACCACCTGTGAAGCTTTCACCCCTGCAAGTAGGGACCAGGGGCTTGAACCTGGGTATCATGTGTGCTCATTCAGGGGCACCACCACCTGCCCCCCTCAATTTCCGACTCTTTAATTCAATGCTCACTGACTGAAAGCTACACCAAGTATATCAAGCAAATTACTAGAGCATTCTCTTTGCTGCTGTATTTCCTCTGTCCTAATCGGCATATTAATGTGCTCAATCAACTTTTCTTTGCTTTCTTTTAATAAAGAAATAGAATCATTACATTCTGCTTTAGTAGTGTTTTTCATCCTCTCTCTTTTACGTTCTCTTAATGAAAACAGCTCAAGGAGCCACTATTGATCATGTGACTATAATTGATCTGGGATTATAAAGTAGAATTGTTCCTTTAGATGCTTAGAATTGACTCTTCAGTAAAACTCATAAAAGGGTCAATAAAATAGAGAGAATAAGGTAACGGCTTAGCAAAGATTGTAATTCAATTACCGCAGTCATTTCTGCTTGCGTTCATTAATCTAGTCAGCATCTGGAAAATGCTATTTTAGGCTGATTCTTTAGGAACTGATGCAGAATATTGGAAGAAAATATTCTCCATAGGGGTTATTTAATCAAATCGCACAGTTACTGTAGTTTTCGTTCCTAGTATTTTCCTAAAAATAGTAAGTTGTATGTTTGCTATAAGATACTAGAGCTGTAAAACAGTGACAAGCTCTCCACAATTCCAGGTATGCCATGTCAGAAATTCTTAGTCATCATTGAGAGAGTACTGTCTGTCATAGTCACAGAATGTGTGCCTTTATTGTCTCCAGTCCCTTTTTGTTCTTTAAATTTTTTTTATTTATTTATTTATTTATTCCCTTTTGTTGTCCTTGTTTTCTATTGTTGTGGTTATTGTTGTTGGTTTTTGAGGTTGTTGTTGTTGGATAGGACAGAGAGAAATGGAGAGAGGAGGGAAAGACAGAGAGGGGGAGAGAAAGACAGACACCTGCAGACCTGCGTCACCTGCCTGTGAAGCGACTCCCCTGCAGGTGGGGAGCTGGGAGTTCGAACCGGGATCCTTACGCCGGTCCTTGCATTTTGTGCCACCTTTGTTTAACCTGCTTTGCTACCGCCGGACTCCCTCCAGTACCTTTTTGTATCATTCAGTATTTTAAGAAATGTTTACTATATTTCTATGGGTACATTGTGAATGAGTGATTATGATCATTTCTCTCAAATCACTTTAATGGTAAAATGATGATTTACGAGGCAGAGGCTGTTCCTTCACCACAGTTTCTTATCTCCACATGATAGTTGTTTGAGTATTTCTCCTACCATCACCGATGTACGTCTTCCTCCAGCACCAGGCTCTTCCTCCTCTCTGCCCTTCAGGCCTTCCCACATCCCCACTACCCCTCAACCCCTAACACTTGGGGCCCAGAGTCTCGGATTCTATTGCAATAGGCTTAGTCTAAAGATTCATCCTGTGTGTGTGTGTGATTATTTGTGACATTTCTCTTTAATCTTGACATTTGTCCTCCTATCCCTTGGAAATATTTCTTCTCTTTCTCTGGTGCTTTTTATCTGTTCTAATTTCATATGTGCTTGATTTAATACTTTATTGTATTTTATTATTTGTCAAGCTCTTCTACATGGTTCAACTGTTTTTTACTTGATAAAATATTCAGATCATTAATATGTAAATCAGTTCTCAATATGTGTGAAGCAGAACAGACTCTTAATGAAGTCTCAATTTCTTATAACTTCTCTTATTTAAAAAAGTAACTATTTTTTCCCAAAGTAATAAATAATGTGGTTGAAGACATATTACTACTAAATAGCTTATAATGAAAATAGCAGTTAGTTCTCCTGCCCAATTCATGCCTTGGCACTTACAATTTGCAGACTTATAATTTTACCACTGAAAATTTTTTTCACATTTTTAATTTAATTTTTGTCAGAGGATGAGAGAAACAGAGGGAAAGAGCAGAACACTGTGGCACCACCATGGAATTATGCTCACTTTGTCTGGGACTTGCTCCTGAAGACTCAGGATATAACCTTGGCATCAGGTGTACAAAGCAAAAGGACTTGGCAAAGTCACTGGCCCTGTTCCGGGAATGTTATCCTTTTGAGTTTTTAAAAGTTACCTTGCGATGTATTAATATTTCACATGTTTTTATTTATTATTGGATAGAAACAGAGAGAAATTAAGGGGGTGGAGGTTGGGTGGTGGTGCGCATGGTTGAGAGCACATGTTACAGTGCACAAGGACCTGGGTTCTAGCCCCTGGTCTCTCCACCTGCAGTAGAAAGCTTTGCGCATGGTGATGCAAGTCTGTAGGTCTCTCTCTGTCACTCTCCCTCTCTCTATCTCCCCTTTTCATTTGGATTTCTGACTGTCTCTATCCAAGCAATAAAAATGAATAAATGCAGATAAAAACAGTCTTTAAAAAAAAAATAGACGGAAGAGAAGATAGAGAGGAATGGAGATGAGCTGGGCTGTGGTGTACCCAGTCAAGCACACATTGTATGCACTGCAAGGACCTGCAGCAAGGACATGGGTTCAAGCTCTACTCCCCACCTGCAGGAATGCCGCTTCACATTCTTCTTCTCTATCTCCCCCTCCTCTCTCAATTTCTCTTTGTCTTATTCAATAAAGTGGGGAAAATGGCTGCCAGGAACAATGGATTTGTATTGCTGGCACCATGCCCTAGCGATATGCCTGGAGGTGGGGTGGGGAGGGAGAGAGAGAGACAGACAGACAGAGACAGACAGAGAGAGAGAGAGACAGAGAGAGAGACAGAGAGACATAGAGAGAGACAGAGAGAGATAGAGAGACAGAGAGAGATAGAGAGACAGAGAGAGATAGAGAGAGAGACAGAGAGATAGAGAGAGACAGAGAGAGAGAGACAGAGAGAGAGAGAGAGAGAGAGAGGCTTGCAGCACAACTTCACAACTTGTAAAGTGACCTGCCGCAGGTGAGGACCAGGATTCTGCTCACTGTAATGTGAACACTTAACCAGGTGTGCCGCTCTCTGGCCTCCCAGATTAACACTTTTTACACAACATCTTTGATTCATTTACTTTAATGTTTCTCCTGTGTAATTTGGGGGGGGGGGGACTATGCTTCCCTTAAACTATTAGCCATTTTCATTTCCTCTTCGCCCAACCTTAGGGGAATCTTCTCCTACCTGAAGGTAGACACATAGCTAGTCACCTGTGCGGGTGCAACTCTACTCTGAACTGCTGAGTCTATGGCAGGATGTAGGAACAGATATTAATACACCTTTTTTTTTTTTCCGCAGTGGGAGTTATTTGTATGAGCAAAAGCACATCAGCAGGGTGTGCTGGGATAACCTCGCGGGCGGGAGAGAGAGACGACCAGGGATTCATGGCTGAGCTGGGAAGCAGTATCTCTTTATTGACGAGCAGGGATGCGGTTCAACAATCTAATCTTTTCCAATCACAACACAATTCTGTCCTGCCTCTCTCCTGAGGCGGAAGAGTCAGGAACAAGGACATACATAGGATAGGGGGTGGGAAGAAGGGAAAAGCAGGAATCCGTGAGGATTAAACCAATGTCCTTGAGGCAGGGGAGTGCTTAGTTACCAGTGGTTATGTAAATAGAATACATTGTAAGTAATACAAGGGAACCTAATGTGATGATCAAAACAGAAGGTCTTATAAGCAGGATTTAGAAGCAGACCAACAGGGGTGGCTAAGGGAACCGTGCATTTGTGATGTGACTGAGGCTTTGCTAATGTGCCCTGTCCCAGCTGCTTAGTCCTTGCTCATGACTGAATACCTCAATGGTCAGAAGTTCACGTGAACAGCAGTATCACTGGGATACAAATTCTTTGTAATGCAACTTATTATTATTATTTTTTACTCTGCAGTTATGTTCTACTTTCCCCATTGGATCTGTTTGTTAACTAATTTCTTTTTATCAGAGACAGATTCGCAGAGCGCTGATTTTTGACTTCTGTGCTTCCAGCTGCTCAAACCAGGAGCTTCCGTTTTACAAATGATAAGCAGCCATCCTGTCCTATGTTAGTTTTTTTCTTTTTTAAAAAAATATTCTATTTTATTTATTATTTATTTGGTACAATAGAGAAGAGAGAAAGTGAGATGTAAAGGGGGATAGAGAAGGAGAGAGACAGACAACGCAGCACAGCACTGCTTCACCACTTGTGAAGCTTCCCCACTCTGGCAGGTAGGAGCTGGGTGCTTGAACCCGGAACCTTTTCACGTGATAACACGGGCTGCTCAAGCAGGTACACTACCACCCAGCCCTGATATTTGATATTTTGTTTCTAGAGTCTGATCTTTATGCTATATATTTTATAAACATCAATTCACTCGCCCCAACACCAAGCAGTTATCAATTGAGGTTTTTGTGTATTTGTTTTTGTTTTTTAAGTCTTTGCTCATACCTATCTCTGACTTCTTGCCACAATCTAGATTGAGGCCGTTCCTGGTGTTCTGTATGTCTTCATTTAGTAGATGTCACTGCATGAGTTTCTGTTCAGTTCTCCTGAACCCTGTATTTTCTTGTAGCCCTTTCTTTTACTAAATAAAATTCACTTTTTGACATGGTTTGAGTCAATTTTAGCCTAACAATAATTAATGTGACAGGGAGGGGGGAAGAAGTGGGTTTTCTTAGGATTCCAAGGTGTCTTTCAGCAATAAGTGCTGCAGTTTACAGAGGAGGAAGGAGTGGGGGGACCCTCCTTGGAATTCTACTGCTTGGGTTGTAGATGAATGTCATAGTGAAGAATCACAGATTCTCTATCATGGTTTAGGGAAAGTGTGTGTTTATTGAAGCTAGTGCAGAGATAGAGGAGAGAGATATACAAACACAGACACATGTAGTCCTTAAGTGTGAGATGCAAACCTAGTTTTATTTATTTATTTTTCTTAGTGGTTTAATAATGATCGACAAGATTATGGGACACCAGGGTTACAATTCCACACAGTTCCCACCACCAGAGTTCCCTATGCTCTCCCCTTCACTGGAAGTTTCTCTATTCTTCATCCCTCTGGGAGCATGGGCCCAGAATCATTATGGGGAGCAGAAGGTGGGAGTTCTGGCTTCTGTAATTGCTTCTCTGCTGGACATGGCATTGGCAGGTGGATCCACGCCCCCAGCCTGTTTCTATCTTTCCCTAATGGAGTAGAGCTCTGCGGAGGTGAGGTTCCAGGACACACTGGTGTGAGTCCGTTTGCCCAGGGAAGTCAGGCTGTAGCATCTGCAACTTGGTGGCTGAAAAGCATTAATATACAAAGCAGAACAAATTGTTTAATAATCAGAAACTTAGAGGTAAGAAAATAGCAGATGAGAGTTGGGGGTCTTCCTGTTGTAACCACAATCTCAATCCTACTTTTATAGTAGATCCAAAGTCGAGGCTAAGTTACCCTAAAAAGATGAGGTAAGCTGTGAGGTGTGCTCAGTGTCTCATAGACACTCAGCCCTCTCCCAGTCCAATGTAATTGTCAATGTAATTGACCTGCATCTCTGGTTAATGCCTGACCAATAGGCATTATGCACTGGTACTCATATCTGCATTTTCTCCAAGCAGATGAAAGTGTTTTGCAATATCTCATCACAAGGAGATGAGAAATCACACCAATATCTCACCAAATGTTTCTAATGTATTAAACACTAACTCCCCCAAAAGAATTTTTTAAAAAGTAGAATTTTGTAAAGTGGGTTATGGATTGAATACTAAGTTGTTTTTATTAATATGCAGTATTCTGAAAAGTGTACCTGACACTCTGTCTTATACTAAGAAATGCACAAGCCCATTATAGTGTAGCAAGTCTCAGTGATGCAATATTTTATTTATTTATTTATTTATTTTTACTTTCATGTCTGAGGCTCTAATTCCCAGCACCACCATTAGCCACAACTGAGTAGTGCTGTGGACCGAAAGAGAGAGAGAGAGAGAGACACAAGAAGGAAGAAGGAGGAAGGAAAGGAAGAAGGAAGAAGATGAATTGTTACCAGTTTGGAACCATGCGTAATGTTAACGTTTCATGCTGCAGTATTTTATATAGGGTGTTAATTTTGTACCCTGACACCTTATTGTATTGCCTGATGATTTCTGAAAGCTTCTTGCTGGATTCCTTAGGTTTTTCCATGTATACTATCATGTCATCTGCAAATAAGGAGAGTTTGACTTCTTCTCTTCCAATCTGTATCCCTTGAATTCCTTGCTCCTACCTGATTGCTATGGCAAGAACTTCCAACACTTTGTTGAATAGTAATGGTGATAGTGGGCAGCACTGTCTAGTGCCTGATCTGAGGGGAAATGCTTCCATTTTTTCACCATTGAGTATGATGTTGGCTGTAGGTTTGCTATATATAGACTCCACTATCTTCAGCAATTTTCCATCTATTCCCATTTTTTGTAATATTTTGGTCATAAAGGGATGTTGTGTTTTGTCAAAGGCTTTCTCTGCATCTATTGATATGACCATGTGGTTTTCGGTCTTGCTTTTATTGATGTGGTGGATCACGTTGATTGATTTACGTATATTATACCAACCTTGTATGCCTGGGATAAACCGCACTTGGTCATGACGAACAATCTTTTTAATATACTGCTGTATCCGGTTGGCTAGACTTTTGTTCAATATTTTCACATTTATGTTCATCAGAGATGTTGGTCTGTAGTTTTCTTTTTTGGTTGTGTCCCTGTCTGCTTTTGGAATCAGAGTGATGTTGGCTTCATAGAAGCTGGAAGGGAGTATTTCAGTGTCTTAAGTCTTCTGGAAGACTTTCAAACATAGAAGCATTGGTTCTTCTTTGGTTTTGTAGAATTCTTTTGTAAAACCATCTGGTCCAGGACTTTTATTCTTGGGAACGTTTTTTTTTTTAAATTTTTTTTTATTTAAGAAAGGATTAATTAACAAAACCATAGGGTAGGAGGGGTACAACTCCTTGGGAACGTTTTTGACAACTGTTTTAATTTCATTAGCTGTGATGGACTTGTTCATGTTATCTACTTCCTCTTTACTTAATTTTGGAAGTTTGTAGGTATCTAGGAAATTGTCCATTTCTTTCAGGTTCTCTAGCTTGGTGGCATAGAGCTGTTCATAGAAGTCTCGCATGATATGTTGAATTTCTACGGTGTCTGTTGTGATATCTCCTCTTTCATTTATGATTTGTTTTTCTTCTGTACAGGGGGCAATTGCTGGAGATACATCCTCCAGTGCACATAGTAACCCCATAACATGAATTGTTTGACCCAGCTGTGCATCATGTGAAGGTCAGAAGACCCTGGGCTAAAAGCCTAAACATCTAATAAAATCCTAATTATGAAACAGATTCTAAATTCCCCTTTATACATGGTCTATAGCTCTCCGTGAGTGACTTTGTAGAAAGTTTAACTTGTATTTGATGAAAGTAACACCTTTGACCCTTCTTTGTGGCAGAGAGACAAAGTCAAATGAATCGAATAATGTCCATGCTTTCTCTGTCATCTGTACCTTTACTTTGGAGAACAGTAAAACTGATATGGACAATGTGTTTATGTTGGTATTGTACTCTGTCTTTTCCTAATTTGTTAAGTCAGTGTGTTATCTTTGGGTGAGTGGAGAACACTCTAAATGTATGAACATTCAGATTTGTGTACTACTGGCAAATTCTAGAGAAGGAAAATTTAAAAAAAAAAGCTTACTCAGAGCCTTTTATAATACTATGTTACAGTTTACTAAATATTTTCATATTCCTTATGCAATCTTTACAGCAGTATTTTATTTAGTGTTTTTATCAATATATTTTACTTGCAATTTAGATTTTTAACATCAGTGATGTTATGTCATTAATATTCATTTCCTTTTTATTTTAATTTTTATTTATAAAAAGGAAACACTGGCAAAAAATATAGGATAAGAGGGGTACAATTCCACACAGTTCCCACCACCAGATCTCCGTATCCCATCCCCTATTCTTTATAGCTTTCCTATTCTTTATCTCTCTGGGAGTATGGACCCAGGTCATTGTGGGATGCAGAAGGTGGAAGGTCTGGCTTCTGTAATTGCTTCCCCGCTGAACATGGGTGTTGGCAGGTTGATCCATACTCCCAGCCTGTCTCTCTCTTTCGCTAGTGGTGCGGGGTTCTGGGGAAGTGGAGTTCCAGGACACATTGGTGGGGTTGTCCGTCCAGGGAAGTCAGGTTGGCATCATGTTAGCATTTGGAACCTGGTGGCTGAAAAAAATGATAAAAAGAAAATGATGAAAATGTCAAAACAAAAATTCCAAACACAGTTACTCTGCCCACTGTCATAGAACTCCGTGTTTTCATCGTCACATTCATTAGAATCATTGGTGTAATACTCCAATTCGATTACACCAAAGTATTACACCAAAGTAAAAGACTCTGGGGTGGGTGGGTAGGTGGGGATAATACAGGTCCATGAAAAATGATGAATGAAATAGTGGGGGTTGTATTGTTAAATGGGAATCTGGGGAATGTTATGCATGTAAAAAAAAAAAGTAGAAACACAAAGCAGAAATTGACTTGAGTTTGGAGTATGGCACCAAAGTAAGAAAGCAGAAGTACACTAGAGTTTGCAGTGAGTATCCTCCCTAACACTTCCTCTCCACTATTCCAAGCTTTGGGTCCATGATTGCTCAACAATTTGTTTGGCTTTGTATGTTAACTCTCTTTTCAGTCACCAGGTTCCAGATGCCATCAGGATGCCAGCCAGGCTTCCCTGGATTGAAGACCCCACCCATGTGTCCTGGAGCTCAGCTTCCCCAGAGACACACCTTACTAGGGAAAGAGAGAGGCAGACTGGGAGTATGGACTGACCAGTCAACACCCATGTTCAGTGGGGAAGCAATTACAGAAGCCAGACCTTCTACCTTCTGCAACCCTCAATGACCCTGGGTCCATGCTCCCAAAGGGATAGAGAATGGGAAAGCTACTGGGGAGGGGGTGGGATATGGAGATTGGGCGGTGGGAATTGTGTGGAGTTGTACCCCTCCTACCCTATGGTTTTGTTAATTAATCCTTTCTTAAATAAAAAAAAAGAATCATTGGTGTATCTAGGTGTTTTATTTTTAATTTTTATTTATAAAAAGGAAACACTGACAAAACCATAGGATAACGGGTACAGTTCCACACAATTCCCATCACCAGAACTCTGTATCCCACCCCCCTCCCCTGACAGCTTTCCTATTCTTTATCCCTCTGGGAGCATGGACCCAGGGTCATTGTGGGGAGCAGAAGGTAGAAGGTCTGGCTTCTGTAACTGCTTCCCTGCTGAACTGAACATGGGCGTTGACAGGTGGATCCATACTCCCAGCCTGCCTCTCTCTTTCCCTGCTGGGGCAGGACTCTGGGGAAGCAGGGATCCATGACATGCTGGTGGGGTTGTCTGCACAGGGAAGTCAGGTTGGCATCATGGTAGCATCTGGAACCTGGTGGCTGAAAGAAGAGTTAACATATAAATCCAAACAAATGTTGACTAATCATGAACCTAAAGGCTGAAATAGTGCAGATGAAGATTTTTTTTGGGGGGAGTGTCTGTTTGTAGATAGTTAGTAGGCCTAATTTATTTGTATTTCAAAGGGTCCATGACTATACTAGATTTTTTGTGGGTTTTTTTTTTTTTTGATGATTTGACATTGATTTGCAGATAAACCCAAGTTATTGTCTGGGGAGATGATGGCATGGCTGGAAAAAGGGCTGGAAAGCTGGGTCAGGGAAAGGTGTATAAATATTGTTTACTGTAAACCCCATCGAATTGATGTAATCAGGGGCCCGTATTCAACTTAGGAGACTGTGTGACCTCTGCATCCCTGTAGATCTGAGCTCACATTCTGTGGTCATGAGCACGAACGTACCAAGCTGCCCCAATTTCAGGTCCCATCTTTCTCTGGTGGAAGATAGAATATGTTGTCCAGCCTCCCTTCAGAGGATGGAACATTCTCTACCATTGTTGATCCAAGTTGAGGGCAAGGTCCTATGGGGGCCCACAAAGGGGTCTATTGTGTTGTTCCTGATAGAGATGACTGGTAACAATGGAGAAAGGGATTTATTTGAGGTCTAGGCCCATGATGTCACTTGAATATATATTTTCAGTACATTCCAACTGTTCAGCAGCCTCATAGCTTCTTCCATTATAATTATGAAATGTTTAAGAATATTTTGACTGGGACCAGTCAAAATTCACTTAGAAAATGTGTATATTTGTCACACATAACATGGCCCATTCCCCACTGCATATAATAAAACTTCAGTACTCTGGTCTCCCACTCTCACGTGTTCTTTGCGTTTCTGCTTCTCTGTCTCTATCAGAAGGAGGAGAAAGGAAAGGAGAAAGAGGTCAGTGTGGGGTTTAATAGCATAATGATTATGCAAAAACACTCTCATACCTGAGACTCTATAGTCCTGGGTTCAATCCCCTGCACCACCATAAACTAGAGCTTAGCAGTGTTCTGCTAAAGGAAAAAGAGAGCGAGAGTACAGTCCTTGTCAAGACAATTGAAATCATTTAATAAAATTCAGTGTTAAAAGGAGTCATTAAAAATTAGCAAATTTAGGATAATTTATGAATTGTTAAATGTGATTTTTGTATAACCTATGCTATCTCCTTGGCCCAGAATGGAATTTTTGTTACCCGTAAGTATTTTCATTTTGAGTTAAAAATGCTTTTAGAAATATCTGAATTTATACTACAAATTTTATACTTAATTTTATTAAGACAACAGCCCTATTCTTTATTTATTATGAGGGAGTTGAGTGAAGAGAGAGAGGAAGGTAGATACTGACTACAGCACTGTCCAGTTGTGGCATTAGCAGTGCCTAGGATTTAATTTGTACCCTCTGTCACCTCAGCCCTGCAAATTCTGTGTTTTACTGACTGAGAAAGCTCCCCAGCCTGTATATTACAGCTGAACTATGAAACGAATACATTGACACTTCTTGAAAATATTTGACTAATACTTTTCAATAATCGTACAAGCGTGAGTGACACCCCATTTTTACAATGATATGCATATAAAGAATGTTGGATAACTTACATGAGCTTTATTTTTCTTGTTTTTTTTTTTTTTAAATATTTATTTATTCCCTTTTGTTGCCCTTGTTTTATTGTTGTCATCGTTGCTGGATAAGACAGAGAGAAATGTAGAGAGGAGGGGAAGACAGAGGGGGAGAAAAAGACAGACACCTGCAGACCTGCTTCACCACCTGTGAAGCGACTCTCCTGCAGATGGGGAGCCTGGGACTCGAACCAGAATCCTTACGCTGGTTCTTGCACTTCACGCCACATGGGCTTATTCCGCTGACTACCGCCCAACTCCCTAACTTACATGAACTTTCTGTCATGTTTTCTACCACTTTGTGAGGACAGTTAAGGATTTACATTGCAGCTGTTGACACATGTAAAGCCTCTCATCTCCTCATAAAAATTCCCAGCAAAATAAGTCCATCCACACCTTTTTACCACAGCATACTCCAGGACTTTAAGGTTTTTTTTTTTTCAACACCCCCCCCCAACCACTCCCCATCCAGTGACCTTTACTTTGGTCCAATACACCTCACCCAGTCACGTTTTGCCTTGTGCAGTCCCTTTCTGTCCTTATTTTTCAAGTTCTACCTATATCTCAGATATTTGGGTATTTCTCCTCTGTTTGGCTTATCTCACTTAACCTCACACCTTCAAGTTCCACCCAAGATGAGGCAAAGGAGATGACTTCATAATTTTTAATCACCATGTATTATTATTATTATTAATCTATGACATGAAGTTTGAGTGGTTTATAGGAAAACAGTGCAGAATAGGAATCCTAAAAATAGTGAGCATTATTCTTCATAAGACCCACCCTTCCAAGGAAACTAAATAACCAAAACCTAACCTTCTAGTTTGTTACCATAGTCTGTTGACCTAAGCAAGATGAATCCCATGTTCAAATAAATCTGATTGCCTTGTCTTATCTGTAGAGTTGAAGAAAAATACTGAGAAACTCTTGTGAAGTTCACAGTGTAGAGATGTAGCTCATTCACAGACTTAGGGCTGATCAGAACCGCACTTCCCATCTACCTACCTCATGGCCTCCTTAGCAAAGTCCGAATTACAGTAGTTCCCTCACACCTACTATCAAAAAAACATCACAGAGTGTGAAGTAAAATTCTAAGAGATGCAGCAAGCCTCTGAACCAGGTATTGTAACGGTGTTGGGATTTTTCACTAGATACAGTTTTTATTTTTAGACTAGAAATTTTAAGCAACAATCATTAGCATGCTAAGGGTTCCTGTGGACATACTAAAAAGCAGGTGAGAATAAATGGGGATGAAAGCAGAAATATGGAAATTCTAAAAACAGCCAAAAAGGAAGTGCTAGAGAAAATCAACCCTGCAAGTGAGTTTTCTCTTAGTAAAGTGATATTGAAATTTAAAGATTATATATATATATGTAATTATATATATATATATATATATATATCTTTTATTTTTTCTTTTTCTTTCTTTTTTTTTTGCAATGGGCTTTTCACATCAGCATGATTGCCCTGCTCTTGGTAGACTCTTTAGAATTTTTTTTTCCATTCAGTTACAAGATGGAGACAGAGAAGGAGAAATAAGTAGAGAGAGAGAGGAAAGGGGAAGGAGGGAAGGAGGGAGAGAGGAGACAGTCAGAGAAAGAGAGACAGAGAGAGGGGGGAGAGAAAGAGAGAGAGAGAGAGAGAGAGAGAGAGAGAGGGAGACTGACTACAGCAGTGCTTCACCACTGGAGACTGTTTTCCTGGGTTTGTTACACCGGTAGGGTGGCTGGAGACCTGAGCCAAGCTCGTTCATTCAGTGTGACAGGCATGCTCTGAGTGAGCACCCCGGTCCTCTTCCTTTTATGTTATCTTCACTACAGATTTCCCATGTGATGAGAATAATATTAAGCTCCAAATCAGATCATGTGCTGTGGTACTTGTTATTAGACTTGGCCCAAGTCACTTATCATTCCTGTAAGAGTTGGTGTAGGTGGGAAGATAGAGCAGAGTTCACACCCCAGTTCTGCCCTATATCACAAAATAGGGGCAGTTGATACTGGGTGGTGGCGCACCTGGTTGAGTGCGCAAGTTGAAATGTGCAAGGACCTGGGTTCAAGCCCCATTCCCACCCCTGCCCACCTGTAAGGGGAAAGCTTCACCAGTGGTGAAGCAGGGCTGCAGGTGTCTCTCTACCTTTCTTCCACTCTGTCTCCCCCTTCATCTAAATTTCTGGCTGTTTCTACCCAAGAAATAAATAAGAGATAATAGAAAAAATTAAAATGGGGGCCTGGTGGTGGTGCAGCGAATCAAGTGTACATGGCATGAAGCGCAAGGACCAGCATAAATATTTCGGTTAGAACCTTGGGTTCCCCATCTGTGGGGTGTGTGTGTCGCTTCACAGGCAGTGAAGCAGGTCTGCAGCTGTCTGCTTTCTCTCCCCCTCTCTGTCTTCCCCTCCTCTCTCAATTTCTCTCTGTCCTATCCAACAGCAACAATAACATTAATAACAGCAACAAGGGCAACAAAATGGGGAAAATGACCTCCATGAACACTGGATTTGTGGTGCAGCCACCTAGCTCCAGCAATAACCGTGGAGGCAATAAATAAATAGGAAAAAAATTAAATATAGGAGCAATTTTAGAACATTAACTTTTCTCTTTTTTCCTTTATTTGCAAGTGAGAAGTAACTGACTTATCTAAAAGAGCAGTTAAACAGTTTATCATAAACCACTTTGGCTAGTGTCTCTGGTATTAAATAATTTTCATTCTAATTGTTATCACCATTTGTAATGCTATTTTAAACTTATGCAAATTAGTGAACATATCTAGAAAAACTAAATGTCATACACAGTAAAACTAGCCATAATTTTGTTTTCTAGTAGATAACCTCATCAATATCTGCATTATTTTTATATGTTCGTATCTAGAATTAATACAATGTTGGAAATACATTCACTTTAATATATATATATATATATATATATATATATATATAATCATGTTATAGTATTATCCAAATATGTGATGTCTTTATAGATGTCAAAACTTGCAATAAGTAGAGGTACTTTTTCACTGTTCTATCTCTAAAACTATTTTCTTAGTAAAATTCAAATTTGAAGAACTCTGGCACTTGAATTATAGGCCAGTGTGCTTGAGAAATAAGGAGAAATTGGATCAATTATATCCCTAACTTTGTGGTATAGACTTGTATAATATATTCAGTGGAGAAGAAACAATTTCAGCCATCTGATCAAATTTGAAAGTCATAAATTTTAAGTTGAAAGATATATTTGAGTGACAAGCAATGGAATTTACATCTTAACAGCTTGATACTGAAACTCTAGACATAAAACCTAACCTTGGGTATCTTTAATTTCATATTTAATAAAATCTTGAAGAATAGCAATTTCTAAGATGTTATAATAGAAATAAAATATCAAACATTAACTTCACTAGCAAATCTCTATAAATAAAACTCAAGTATATATGTGTCACACATAAGTATATGTACATATATCAGATATATTAATATACACACACATATATATATAGTGGTCAGTCTCGAAAAAGAATATGTGAATAAACTGCTCAAATCAAACCTTTGAAAATATCTAAATAGTGTTTTATACTTAGTAGTAAGTCAATGTCTGAAAGGAATTTTCCATACTAAGTCTGCTAGAACTTTGCTATGGTGATTAGGTGATGAATAAATCATAATAAATCATTTTATAGACAACAAGGTATATTTCATCTTCCAAGTTTAGGTTAATGTCACTCAGTAAAAATACAATGAAAGTCAAGTACAGATTGAATTTTGTATACACTTTAAAAATCTTACAGGCAGATGAATTTAGTGTTGTATAGGTCATTTAAACAATTGTCTATAAAGTGTTATTTCAACATACTCTTGACACATGAGATACTATATGGGGCAGGGGAGAAAGCTTACTCTGCGTGTTCCTGCTTTGCTGGAGGTGACCTGCTTTGAGCTCCTGGTATGGCTTTGGAGAAAGTCTCAGTGGTGTCATCTCTCTCTCTCTTTGAAAAAGTCATCCTAGAGTGATGAAGTAATGACAGAAAAAAATATATATGTGATTTCATAGTCTACTTTTCTTTTACTTTTAGGATTTTGAAGTCTAATGTATAATTTAAATTTAAATCTATCTCAATTTGATCTTTCTATATTTCACAGCTCCAAAGGCACCATTGCTTTTATTATTTACTATTGCTACTATTGATTATTGTCTTAAAAAGAGCAGATATGAAGGGGATGAGGAAACATAAAGGAAATTTACACAAGTGGTGATGATCTATCTTCTTTTATGATCATAAAAATGCCCAGATGTAGTGATTTTGATCGTGAACTCAGCTGACTGCTAGCCCTTAAACATCCCTAACAGGGAGTGAAAAGTTTTAAAGAACTATTTCAGCTGTTGTCATACATGTAGGTGTAAAGTTTATGCCTATTATCTCTTAAATGTATAATACATTTTATTTATACATTTACTCACTTTCATTAGTGATTTAATAATGATTTACAAAATCATAAGATATTAGTGTTATCATTCTGCACTGTTCCCACCACCAAAGCTCTATCTCTCCATCCTTTTCCAGAGTTAAATCTAGTAATTCTCCCAAGCCCACAGATCTGTTTTGACTTTATATCTATTTCCAGCTGTATCTGTCTGTCTGTCTGCATGCCCCCCTACACACACCCATTTTTCCTATGGTCCTATCTGTGCTTCCTTTCTTAGTAACAGAAACATCATGTGCCCTTATCCTTCTGTGCTACTGCCAAGCCTTGTGACTGAGGGTTTTTTTTTTTTTGAGACCAGTTTCTAAATTCTAATCATATACATAGCAGTATTATAATTCAAATCATAAGCTCAAATACATAGTGCATCTCAGAAAGTGCTGAATGTTGGAATATGGCTCAATGACACCAGCACCTTTAATGTAAAATCACATTGTCTTTTTTTTTATTTTTATTTTTTTGTCTATAGAAACCTGAAAGACCTTCCCTAGGCTATCCCGGTATTGATTCCTTTGCAAGCAATTGACTGCAAATCTTCCTCAATACCCCTTTTCACCCTGTGTTCTGGCTTCTTGACATAATTAGATTTAATCTTCAGGGTTCCACAAGAAGTGCCATGACATCATCTCCCCAGACAATAACTTGGGTTTACCTGCATATCAGATGTCAAGGTCAGGAAAAAAAAAAGGCTAATATAGTCATGGGCCCTTTGGAATATAACTAAAGTAGGCCTACTATCTATCTACAAAATAGAGACATCCCCCTACCCACCCCCTGCATACCTGCATCTGCACTATTCCAGCCTTTAGGTTCATGATCAGTCAACAATTTGTTTGGCTTTATATGCTAACTCTTCTTTCAGCCACCAGGTTCCAGATGCTAGCATGATGCCAACCAGACTTCCCTGGACAGACAACCCCACCAATGTGTCCTGGAGCCCCACTTACCCAGAGCCCTGCCCCACTAGGGAAAGAGAGAGGCAGGCTGGGAGTATGGATCCACCTGTCAACACCCATGTTCAGCGGGGAAGCAGTTACAGAAGCCAGACCTTCCACCTTCTGCATCCCACAATGACCCTGGGTCCATATTCCCAGAGGGATAGAGAATAGGAAAGCTATCAGGGGAGGGGATGCGATACGGAGTCCTGATGGTGGGAATTGTGTGGAGTTGTACCTTCTTATCCTATAGCTTTTGTCAGTGTTTCCTTTTTATAAATAAAAATTACAAAAAAAAAAAAGAAGTGAGATTCAAAATGTGACCCTTGAGGAGACAGAATATATTACAGTAAAGCTACATGAGCTTGCCATTTCAGAAAGACAGAACTGTAGTCTTTAAGGATGTAGGATCAAGTTAAAGAGTTCACATTCATCAGCAGAAATGTATTGATAGGCTATCATATACAGAGATAGATTATCAATTGAGTGATGAGACTTGAGGAGCTAGTACCAACTCTAGTAGATTTTTATTTTTATTTTTGACTGAGTGACAAAATTGTCAAACCAAGAATGACCTACAATAATTTAAAAATATCATGCCATTGAGATGGCCCTAAGAAGTCTGGGATGCGAGAGTGTTTTTCTCCTCTGTGACCATCTTTACTCATATTTCCAGTCCCAGGCCGCCAGGAACAGTAGTGCAGGCACCTAGGCCCAGTGATCACCCTGGAGGCAAAAAAAAAAAAAAAAAGGAAAGAAAAGAGAAAAGAAAGAAAGGGGAGTCAGGCGGTAGTGCCTCGGGTTAAGCGCACGTGGCGCAAAGCGCAAGGACCAGAGGAAGGATCCCGGTTCGAGCCCCTGGGTCCCCACCTGCAAGGGAGTCGCTTCACAAGCGGTGGAGCAGGTCTGCAGGTGTCTGTCTTTCTCTCTCTCTCTCAGTCTCCGCTCCTCTCTCCATTTCCCTCTGTCCTAGCCAACATCAATGACATCAATAACCACAACAATGATAATAACTTCAACAACAAAGAAAAACAAGGGCAACAAAAGGGAAAATAAATAAATATTAAAAAATTAAAATAAAAAGGAAAGAAAGAGGAAACTATTTAAGAAGGCTTTTCTAGCTTTCTTTCATTTTTTATAATTAATAATACTTATCTCTGTTAACAAACAGTAGGTTATACATGATTCTTAAAAGAAATTTTAAGCTTACTTTTATTTGACTATGTAGGTCAAAGTTCTTTTTTCAGTTCTTTTCCTGTTTACTGTATTACTTCTAATCCTTAATTTTAAGAGATCGACAATTTCTTTAATTTATAGTAACATACAAGCCTCAAAGTATTTTACTCCCAGAATTAAAATCTCCAATTCTGTAGTCTTTCTCTAGAAAGATCTGACAGAAGGCATGTCCCAGGAACTTAAAACGAGTGCAAGAAACAATCTATACTGACCAAAGTCAGGTAGTAACTGGCACAAAGGTAATCAGAATGGAATTGATGGTTTGTTTTTTCTTAGGTTTCTAATTTTCTTTTCCCTTACCACTGCCCTGGTCCAATCACTATTTCAGGGAAAGTACAAACTGACCAGAATGTATGTAAGATCCCTAAGTCCTTACACAACTAGAAATTTAAAAACTAGAAAGTGAGGGGTTATAGTCTTTCATAAGTAGAAAGCTTCATCCAGCATTTTCTCCTTATATTATTACCAAATAAGGCTAGGAAGGAAAAATGGATTAAAAATAGTAACTTTGACAGACCCTAGATACAGGCTAGGGCCTAGGAGGTTGGGTTCCTGTACACACATCTCTGTAAGTTAGGGATAACTATATGAGTCAAAGTAAAAGTCCTTAATATTCCTCTGTGATTTACAACTACATAGTTCTACCAGAAAAGCCTAAAGAAGACATCATAAATTTCTAGTGAATTATTTATTACTTAGGCTGGGTTGAATCCTCCTCTCCTGCCCCGATTCACTCTATCTACTCAACTAATTGCACAAAAGAATACAAGCAAGCTAGCTCTCTAAGACTCTTTTACTCCTAGGGATAGACCGGAAATAGACTTTTTAGCTTGTATTCACCTTAAAATCCCTATTCCTATCTGATCTATTTTTGGCACCTATATTCCTATTTTTGGCCCCTGTTTATTAAATTTTTGTCCTGATTTACATATTTTATTAGTGATTTAATAATGATTAACCAAAGTGTAGGATAAGAGGGGTATAATTCCATACAATTCCCACCACCACAGTTCCATGTCCCATCCCTTCCATTGGAAGCTTTCCTATTCTTTATCCCTCTGGGAGGATGGACTGAAATTCTTGATGGGGTGCAGAAGGTGGGAGGTCTGGCTTCTGTCATTGCTTCTCTGCTGGACAAGGACATTGGCATGTCAGTCCATACCCCCAGCTTGTTTTTATCTTTCCTTAGTGAGGCAGGGCTCTGAAGAGGTGAGGTTCCAGGACCTGTTGGTCAGGTCGTCTGCCCTGGGAAATCAGGATGGCGTCATGGTAGCATCTGCAAGTTGGTGGCCGAGTTTTGGAGCTGAAATGTTGACATCGCGGGTTTGGTGTCTCTGGACACAGTCCCGGCCTTTTACATCTAGCCTTTTAGTCACCAAGCAAAATAAAATCAACATAATTCATAGCCTATATTTTATTTTACACTAGAAGTGTGAGTGAATATATTGTACTTCTTAGAAAAAAGAACTTAGGTACTATGGTATATTTTAGTATGCTATTTTTTCAAAGACTTTGCAGTAGTTATTTTAATGGGAACTGCATATAAGAGGACATAATGATCAAGAACGTATGTGACAAAAATAGATCTCGGTATATAAAATCTTGATCATGTCACTTTCTAGGTATGCTACCTTAAATATCTTACTTGATTTTTTAATTAGATCTGATTCTGCCCATTAGGATAGAGTACTTTTTCCAATACTGTGACAGAAAAATAGAAGCTTGGGGCTGAAAGGCTTAAATCTGGTCCCAATCTACAGAGCAAAAACTTCATGAATAGTGAAGCAGTGCTTTAGGGAATTATCTCTTTCCCCTTCTATCTCCCCTCCCCCTCTCAATTTCTTTTTATTTTATTTTTTATTTATAAAAAAGAAACATTGACTAAACGATAGGATAAGAGTGGTACAACTTCACACAATTCCCACCATCAGAACTCCATATCCCATCCCCTCCCCTGATAGCTTTCCTATTCTTTATCTCTCTGGGAGTATGGACCCAGGGTCATTGTGGGATGCAGAAGGTGGAAAGGTCTGGCTTCTGTAACTGCTTCCCTGCTGAACTGAACATGGGTGTTGACAGGTGGATCCATACTCCCAGTCTGTCTGTCTCTTTCCCTAGTGGGGCAGGGCTCTGGGGAAGCGGAGCTCCAGGACACATTGGTGGGGTTGTCTGTCCAGGGAAGTCAGGTCGGCATCATGTTAGCATCTGGAACCTGGTGGCTGAAAAGAGAGCTAACATACAAAACCTAACAAATTGTTGTACAATCATAGGCCTAAAGGCTGGAAGACTGCAGATGAAGAGTATGTTATTATTTCTTTGATTAATCTTTTTTAAATATTTATTTCCTTTTTGTTGTCCTTGTTGTTTTATTGCTGTCGTTGTTGTTGGATAGGACAGAGTGAAATGGAGAGAGAAGGGGAAGCAGAGAGGGGAGAGAAAGACGGACACCTGCAGACCTGCTTCACTGCTTGTGAAGTGACTCCCCTTCAGGTGGGGAGTCGGGGGCTCGAACTGGGATCCTTACGCCAGTCCTTGCGTTTTGTGCCACGTGCGCTTAACCCACTGCACTACAGCCCAACTCCCGAAGAGTATGTTATTTTTTAATACTCAGATACTAAGAATTAGATACCACTGCCATCTTAAAGGGGCTTTCTGTCACAGAACGCAAGTTGAGAGTTCAATAGTTTATGTAAAGTTTCTCAGGCAAACATAAAAAGCACACGTGAAGTATAGCAGATAAATACATTTGTATCTTTTTATTATATAATAAATTTATAGTTTTACTATTAGTATTTGTTAGATTTTTTTTTTTTACAATTTTGAGGGAATTTTCTGATCACTCATGTTGAAGGGAGATTCATTTATCATCAGTATCACTTTTGTATTTTCTGCAGCTCACCACACACCCAATTGCATTCAGAAGCCTCAGAGCTGCTCTTTATTTTATTCCTAATCCATTATTACTTTAATGGTCTCTTTATTAAGCTGAGTAAGGGTGCAGATTTTCAATGGTAGGAGAGAGTCAAAGATTGCTAGCCTTGTTACCTTTTAAAAATTATTTTCAGAGTTTCTCTCTCTCTCTCTCTTTGCCATCAGGTACATTTTCATCATGAAAAAATGCTCACTTTAGATTTGTTTTCTGATTCTGAGATTAGTCACACCTGGAAGCATCATATGAGAGGGAAAAAAAGTATTTGGAACGTTTAGGGATGTCTTACTGCACCAATTCATTCAATTTCAGGATCAAGACTTAGTATATATATATATATTTTCCCTTCCTTAGTAGAGTTTCTAATTTACAAAAGCAGCCTCTCTTTACTTATTTCTGATCCATTTTCTAAATCTGTGCATCAAACCTTCTCCTCTAATTCCTCTCGTAGTTCTCTATACCCATCTCCTCTTTTTTAGCCTCTGATTTTTTTCCCATTGTGCCTCTCATCTTCGCTTCTGACTGCAGCTAAGTTTGAAAAAAAAAAAAACAAAAAACGAAAGCTATGGATGCTGCTATCTTTCTCCTGTCACTTTCATGTTTTTCAAAAAAAGGAGCTCCATTTTGCAACATGGTGTTGCTTGGTAACATTATCTTCAGCATCCCCATCAGCATGGAGGGTGTGAAGCCCTGTCGGCATGCGGCTGCAGTGCAGTAAATAAATAATTAAGTGACTGATTTTGGGTGGAAGGAGAGAAGGAAATAACCCCTGAAAACTTGAGCAACCACAGATTGTCATGCATGCAGAGATGGGTGAGCATTTTCGGGGGGGGCGTCCTCCTTTACCAGGTAACATGTCACCTCCAGAAAGCTGTGTTCCATGAAGCAGCACTCAGTCACAGTGCCCACATGACTGTGTTTCACATCTAATCGCTACGCTGCTCCACGTCTTTATTTTTTTTCTTCTTTAAATATTTATGTGTTTATTCCCTTTTGTTGCCCTTGTTGTTTTATTGTTGTAGTTATTATTGTTGTTGATATTGATGTCATCGTTGTTGGACAGGACAGAGAGAAATGGAGAGAGGAGGGGAAGACAGAGAGGGGGGAGAGAAAGACAGACACCTGCAGACCTGCCTCACCGCCTTGAAGCGACTCCCCTGCTGGTGAGGAGCCGGGGGCTCGAACCGGGATCCTTACTGGGATCCTTACTTGGGTCCTTGCGCTTTGTGCCACCTACACTTACCTGCTGCGCTACCACCCGACTCCCAGTCAGAAAATTTCTGTGCCCCATCCAATAAACATTGTAGCTGATAAATCTTTTTTTTTTCTAAAAAAAATATCGCTATTCTCTGTAAGAATTATCATTGAAAAATTATTGAAGTAGAAAATTTCAACATAAGTGAATGAAAACCCAAGAAAACTTGTTGCTCCAGTTTTAGTCATAAAAATATAATTAAGTGGGCATGGCATAATCGCTTCCACAGAGAAAACAAAATAGTATTATTAAGAACATAGGGATTCAGACACAGACAGACGAGAGGCTACGAGAGTTGTGGTGTATATTCACAATGGAATAGTACTCTCAGCTGTTAAAAATGTTGACATCATTTCCTTTTGCCTCATTTTGGATGGGGTTTGAAGGAGTCTTGTTATGTGAGACCATCCAGAAGGAGAAGGATGAATACCAGATAATCCCTCTTTTAGGTGAAACATAGGAAAGACGCACAGAAAAGGAAAATTCAAAGAGAAAGTTGGACAGGGCTTTGTGTATTCTACCAGAGAAAAGCCTGTGGGCAAGGGAAGGGGAAGGGCTGGGGGCCTTTGAGGTCCTTCTGCACTAGGGTGGACAAGGACCTGTGTCAGGATGGAGGGCCTCTTATCAATCATGGAGAGATGAGGACTGACACCCGTATCCCACCATCTATGCTGTAAACCATCGGCGCCTCCTCAATAATATGGTTTTTAAAATGGAAATCACAGCGCTGGATGTAAACTTATTAAATTAAACAATATCCCACCAGGTTTCCTTGAGAAGGAACATTAAACCTTAGAGATCTATTAGAGATCTATCTATTTCTCTAAGTCCAGATGCCCTATTTCTTTTAGTAATGTTGCTCTAACTTAAAATTTAATAGAGACAAAAGCAATGTTATAGATTTAAGAGTAGTTTGAAAAGTTCCTTCTGGGGCCGGGTGGTGGCACACCTGGTTGAGCACACATGTTACAATGTGCAAGGACCCGGGTTCGAGCCCCCAGCCCCCACCTGCAGGGGGAAAGCTTCATGAGTGATGAAGCAGGGCTGCAGGTGTCTCTCTCTCTCTCCCTCTCTCTCCCCACCTCCTCTTGATTACTGACTGTCTCTATCCAATACATAAATAAAGATAATTTTTTAAATGTTTTAGAAAAGTTTCTCCTGAGACATTCTGTCATCTGGATGGAGAATCACTGCCCTTGAAGTCACTTTGAATTCCTAGTCTCAGCAGGTATAACCAGTTGCCCTGCTAAACCATGTCAAATATAAGAAATCAAACCTGTAATTACAGTATCTAGAGACAGCTGGATCCTGTTCGTAATCAGCTTTCTACATCTCAAGGTTCTCTGTATTTAGGGAAAAAAATGTTCAGGAAAAAATAAAATATTGAACAGTGTCGGGTTTTTGGCCTCAAATTTTAAAGCAATATTTTAATGTTTATATTAGACTAAATAGACTCCAATCATCTTCTTTACCATGTGCTTCATTATAATACCTGTGGTGAGTATGGCAGAATGATTAGCACTCAGAATATGGTTCAACTAAAGTAAGACAAATCCTAGATTATTTGCCCCATTAGAATGACGAGCGGGTGTGTGTGTGTGTGTGTGTGTGTGTGTGTGTGTGTGTTAGAGGTAGAGACAAAAGAGAAAAAAAAATAGAATGACAGACACCCACACAGTTCTTTAGGAAGAAAAGAATATTCCTCAATGACACTATCACTGCAGCTGCTAAAAGAAAGGAAGCACGAGGTAGAAATATATCCAAGTATCCTTGACTTGCAACTGTAACACTGGCCTTTAAAATGTCCTTGATTAGGACTGTAAAGAGACTGCTTCTCTTTACTCTTCAATGAAATTGATGAGTAAGTGTGAACTTCTGCAAAGAGATTAACATTTGAGACGATGTTTCCCAAAAACAGTGGAGATGAAAGGCAAAGTTGCTGAGTGGCAGCTTTAGGGGTTGGGGATCTTGTCTCCATCCCAGCAGGAGAGCTGGTGGCAGGACAAGGCACCCACTGTGCTGGGAAATGAAGCCCCCTAAGAAGGACCTGAGCTCAAGGGGGTCAGCATGCTAGCAGGCCTGAGGTTGGTGTCCACTGTTGTCTCTGAGGCTTCTTCGTGCCTAGAACAGATAACATGTTTCCTCAGTGTAGTACCTCCCTGCCTTCAGCACTTCCTTTCATTCAGCTCTCATATTGACATCAGAGAGGAGATGTGTACAAACATTTAAGAAAAAGAAATCAGTTGGTCATAGCAGGTTGAACGCTCAAGAAAACTTATAGTCAGCTGCGTTACAGTTTTGAGAATAACAACCCGCCTGCCTAATTGGTAGATTCTGTCTTCTTTGATTACATCTCTTGTACCACTCAATCTTTGATTTTTTTTTTTTTAATTGGCTCTTCAGGTAAAGTCTATGTTTCAAGCTGACTATGTGCTCCAATATACCTGCCTTCATAGCTGGGGCCGATAGTGCAACCCATGAAGGTAGGACCGACCTACCATACTTCAGTTTGAGGGTTGTACATACAGCAGTGTTTTATGGGTTGTATTATTTGCTATTCCTCTTCAAAGGAGAGAATTTTCTAACATATTATTTTATTGTATATACTCAAGAAAGACTTATTTTAATTCCTGTCTTACCTCATAGGACAAACAAAAACAAAGTGCACTTGTAGTTTCATAATTTCTTCAAGTACTAAAATTTACACTTAAGTTTTGAACAGAGAATTGGTCCTATTTTCATTTTAATGTAATCATCATTGATTGTGGGAGAGGCAAAGATCACCCAAAGCTCTTGCTTTTAAAGTACTTAAACTTAATTTTTAGAATTAGTAAGTGGACATAAAGATCTGCTTATGTATTTATGAATTCTGATATTCTGTAGTAATTTTGAGTATACTGCTTTTCTCTGCAATTTAAGCTCATTTGTTCTGATACTGTTACAGTGAGGTTTGCCATGTATAGAATATTTGGTCATTTGTTGCTCATGTAAAAATCTTATGAAAATAATAAATATTTCATTCTTACTGCTAGCTTAAAATTATTAACAGGCTGAAAAATCATATATGTCTTCACATACAACTTGGGGTTTGATAAAATAATTTGTTCATGAAACTATAGAGGGGTGGAAAGTTTTTGCCCTACCTCTCAATTTTATAGGTGGTATAACTATAGATTTAACTTGTGGTCAAAATACTTCAAAATTTTATCTCTTTTTTTAGTATTTATGTATTTATTTATTTACTTATTATTAGATAAAGACAGAGAGAAATTGACAGGGTAAGGGGCATAGAGAGGGAGAGAGACAGAGAGACACCTACAGCCCCGCTTCTCCACTCCTGAAGCTTTCCCCCAGCAGGTGGGGACCAAATTTTCTAGAATTATTTTTGTTTGTTTCTAATGAAAGAAAACAAATTGGATGAATGATTTCTTTCTTGTAGCACTGAATCTTCATCAGTTATCTTAGGCAGAGATACCTGTATTTTAGCATGATAGGCAAACCAGTTGCTCTGCAAAAGGATAGCATTTTAGCTTGTAATTCTTGGCTTTAAGGTAAAAAAACATAGTCAATCAAATAATTAAATATTAAGTTCATTGAAAATTATGCTTTTACTAGTTTTGGAAAGGCTGTGGAAAACAAAATTTAAGGAGAAGATAAGTCAGATTAGGAGCCAACTATGTAATACATTGGAGCAAAAGAAATTAAGTGTTCTGATTTTGAAACGTGGAAGTTAAGAAATCCAGGTAAAATTTTATGTATTATAATCCAGGTCAGGAAATCAGATGTAACCGTACGTTAGCATCACATGAAAGACAGAGAGAAAATGTAGAATCCTACACCTATATTCTCAAATAATCCATGAAAGACGGAGAGAAAATGTAGAATCCTACACCTATATGCTCAAATAATCCATGATTTTCCTTCTCCCTCCTCTGGGTAACATTTATTTGGGGGCTTCATTTGTTTGTTTATTTAATGAGAGGTAGGGAGAGAATGTGAGAGAGCCCAGAGCCCTTTTCTGTAATTCTGAACATGGGATCTGAGCCAGGGGTCAGCACAGAGCACCACCCAGTAAGTAGTAAGTTACCACACAATATGAGTTATAATTTGCAGTAAGAATACCCTGAGGCTCCTGGAAGACTAACAAAGATTATACTTAAATATATATATATGCAAGATTTCCTATGGTGAATTTCTGGAAAGCTTCTCGAATAAGTGGAAACACCTAAAAAGCGCTTGTTTGATTCTTTATTTTGTTTGTTTGCCAGTACACTGCTCAGCTCTGGTTTATGGTGGTGTGGGGGGATTAAACCTGGAACTTGGCACCTCAGCCTTGAGAGCCTCTTTGCATAACCACTATGCTATCTACCCCTTCACCCCCAAAGCACAATCTTTTTACTAATATATTATCATAGCGATCATTTTGGTCTTTTTTTTCACTATTTCTCCTGCCAACCACATGAAAACTGACTTTACCAACTTCATTAACTTATTAATTGTCTAGTTACATTTCCTACATATTATTCCAGAGTTAGTAGCCACTGTATTCTAGGAAACAACTCTGTCAACCTGATTTCAGTGCTTATTTATGGTTCCTTATCATCTTTCATCTTTATTTTTTGGATAGAGAACTAGAAAGGAAGGGGTAGACAGAGAGATACCTGCAACCCTGCTTCATTCACCACCAGCAACGATTTCCTCCCGCAAGTGGGGGCTGTGGGCTTGAACCCGGGTCCTTGTACATTGAAACAGATGCACCACCACCCAGCCTCCTTTACTGACAATTTCCTTTGCTTTTGTTCATGTCCAAAATTATTGAGGTCAGCTTGTTTCCCCTCTTCATTCATGAAGTTATATCACTTTCTTTTTTTTTTTTAAATATTTATGTATTTTCCTTTTTGTTGCCCTTTTTTTTTTATTGTTGTTGTAGTTATTGTTGTTGATGTCGTCGTTGATGGATAGGACAGAGAGAAATGGAGAGAAGGGAAGACAGAGAGGGGGAGAGAAAGACAGACACCTGCAGACCTGCTTCACCACCTGTGAAACGACTCCCCTGCAGGTGGGGAGCTGGGCGCTGGAACCGGGATCCTTACGCCGGTCCTTGCACTTTGCGCCACGTTCGCTTAACCCGCTGCACTACTGCTGGACTCCCTGTTATATCACTTTCAAAGAAAATCGGAAGCATTTTTCACAGTGTTCACCCTCTCCTAGAAACCTCAGATCATATATGCGTAATTTGTAGCCATTAAGTTTTCTGTTGTGCTCTATAATTTTACTGTTACATTCTTTTTTTTTAAAAAGCATACTAAATATGTTACTATTACCTGTCATTCACAATAGTTTTATTGCCTTAAAAATTGCCCTCAGCTTCATCTATTCAATGAGTTACATTATACCATAATGAAATCTATCATCTATAGATATCTATCAAATTCAACCAAGTGTACCTTTGATAGGAGTCAAGTCAAACCCAAAATGCAAAGTCTTTTCAGCACCACGAGCTAGTTGAGTAACCTGTCTTGTAGTTACCCTCAACCATCCATGACTTCTGATACGTATGATATTTTTACATATCATAAACCATTTAATGGTTTACAGAAACCATTATAACCCAATGCAGAATTGACTGACAGCCTGTTAACTCTTAATGAAGCCAAAGAGAAAGGCCTCTCTGGCTATTGCAGGCAAGTGTGCAAGCCCATTACCCACTGGGTCAACGATGCTTGAATCTTCTGGAGCTGTGAAAAGGCACATAGATTCAGAGGTAAGGCCCGTGTAGCAGAAATTCTAGTCCTTTTTTCAAGTAAAAGTGTTGTACTTTTATGAAACTACTTTGACATGATATGGCCTTCATGGAGAGTATTCCAAATACAACACAGAACCACCCCCACAGGAACTAAAGCCATCAGACTGCGGATGTCCATTTAACTAGCAGCATCTCCAACCCTACCTCCAATATGATATTCTTGGAGAATCAGTGAACCAATGAGTTGAATATTGATTACACTGGATGCCTTTTTTAAAGATTAATTTATTTATTTTAAAAAGGAGACATTAACAGAACTTTAGGATAGGAGGGGTACAACGCCACACAGTTCCCACCACCAGATCTCCACATCCCATCCCCTCCCCTGATAGCTTTCCTATTCTTTATCCCTCTGGGAGTATGGATCCAAGGTCATTGTGGGATGCAGAAGGTGGAAGGTCTGGCTTCTGTAATTGCTTCCCCGCTGAACATGGGTGTTGACTGTTCGATCCATACTCCCAGCCTGCCTCTCTCTTTCCCTAGTGGGGTGGGTCTCTGGGGAAGCAGAGCTCCAGGGCACATTGGTGGGGTCGTCTGTCCAGGGAAGTCGGGTTGGCGTCCTGCTGGCATCCAGAACCTGGTGGCTGAAAAGCGAGTTAACATACAAAGCCAAACAAATTGTTGAACAATTATGGACCTGATGGCTGGAATAGTGCAGATGAATGTTGGGGGGGTCCTCACTGAAGACTATTGTGTACTTTTGCTTTCAGGTATATATTTTGCCCTGGTTTATGGATACGTGAGAACATGTGCTCTATCTCAGGGGACCTGGTCTATATCTAGGTTTTGTTAGGAAGTGAACCACCTGGAATGGAATTAGAGAAAGGAAAGGTGTCACCTGAATAATGAAGCTGAAGGGTTGTCATTCCACACCTGAAGTCTCTGGACACGTCTGAAGTGAAGCATGCTGGGGTGGCACTCGTTGGATGCCTTTTTATTATGAAATTGAATGAAAAGAGTCTAGATTTAACTTTATCTGTGAATATGCTATTTCTTGCGCTCCCATTCTTGAATTTCTGACTAATTTTGTGCACAGATATGATTACTTCTCTCCCAATTTCAAACTAAGTTTGATGATAGTTGATCAAATCCTACATTTTTTCTCTTGCTCCAGCCCCCAAAGCCATTGACTAGATCAGCTATTGTGATTTATTAGACTTCATTACAGAGCGACCCAGATAAAATATCTTCAAACCTGAGATAGTATTCTAATGTTTGTGAACACCTTCTAAAATAATGTCAAGTAAATGTTGTTTTCTACACCATAGTCAGTGGATACTTTGACTTCCCAGAGCAGTGGGGAATGGTTTCTGTCTATTTTCTTTTTTTTAAATTTTTTAAAATTTTAAAATTTATTTATTTTTATATTTATTTTATTTATTCCCTTATGTTGCCCTTGTTGTTTTATTGTTGTAGTTATTATTGTTGTTGTCGTTGTTGGATAGGACAGAGAGAAATGGACAGAGGAGGGGAAGACAGAGAGGAGGAGAGAAAGATAGACACCTGCAGACCTGCTTCACCGCCTGTGAAGCGACTCCCCTGCAGGTGGGGAGCCGCCGGGGGCTTGAACCAGGATCCTTATGCCGGTCCGTCTATTTTCAACATTTCTGACAGACCCAGTGGGCTTAGGGGAAAGAGAGGAAAGGGGGTGTGGAGGGGGGTCTTGAGGTTCTAGTGCAGGGTGATAGAAAGGACCTAGACTGGGGTGAAAGGGGCTTAACAAACATTTCTCATCACCACTGGGGGATAAGAAACTGAGCTCATGTGTCAACAACTGTACTGAGAACCGGCATTCTGCCGATAAAGTGGTCTGGCAAATAGTAAAGGTAGACAGTTTTAATTTGACTATAATTAACACACATTTTGTACACTTATGATCATAGTGAAAAGGATACTACTTAACTCTTACAAAGTATGGAAGGAAATAACTGTATGCTTTACTGAGTTCATCAAGAGGCAGTGCCAATAAGCCTAAGAAAGATGTTGCTCTCCTGTACACATAGGATACCTAAAAATCGGAATAACTTACATATTCCTAGATATGGTTTTAACAGTTTTGCTAACATAACATAGGGGATTTGGAGAAGAAAAGGAGAGTCCTCCAGGACTTTAACAGAAAGCTGGGTGGGGGTGAGGGGAGGGGGAGGAAGGGAGGGCAGATGAGCCACTTGAGCACATACCTTGTGCAAGGATCTGGCTTTGAGGCCCTCCCACTGCTCCCCACCTGGAGGGGATTGTTTCACAGGCAGCCACGTGGGACTGCAGATGTCTATCTTTCTCTCTCCCTCTCTACTATGCCCTTCCCTCTCATGTTTCTCTGCCTTATCACATAAAATAAAAAGCGGCTGCCAGGAGCAGTGCATTTATAGTACTGGCATTGAGCCCTAGTCATAACCCATGTGGTAATAATAATAAAAAAAAATTAAAAGGGAGAAATGAATGAAAGAGAAAAAAAGAGGCCCAGTGAAAGAATGGCTTTCCAGTGTAAGTTCTGCTGTCTCTCCTGATCATATCACCCCAATAAGACAGTATCAGAGGTACTTCTCATTCTGTCTTCAGGAATCTTACTACGAACTTAACTTTTTGTCAAAAAACTATTTTAGAATGGCAGATTTTTTTCTCCCCTACAGAAATATATATTGATTTATGTTCTATCTTCTGTAAACTGTAAGCACCCAAAGTTAGGAATGGTATGTGATGATGTTAATAATTTTTTTTAATATTTATTAATTTATTCCCTTTTGTTGCCCTTGTTGTTTTATTGTTGTAGTTATTCTTATTATCGTCATTGTTGGCTAGGACAGAGAGAAATAGAGAGAGAAGGGGAAGACAGAGAGGAGGAGAGAAAGAGAGACACCTGTAGACCTGTTTCATTGCCTGTGAAGCCCGGGAGCTCGAAACGGGATTCTTACGCTGGTCCAGCACTTTGCACCACATACACTTAACCTGCTGCACTACCGCCGGACTCCCAATATTAATAAATATTATTGATTTAACTAGGGTCTACAAGAAATAAGTTGTAAAAACATCTTTATACTAGGGTACAATTTAGTTATAGAACTAATATCATGTGACTAGGATACAGTTTGGTTATACAATTACTGTAATATCATATAATTAATATATGATTCAGTTATATAATATATCATGTAACTAGGATACTGTTTAGTTATATAACTATATAACTAATATCATATATGGTTAAGAGATTAAATATATTTTTTCAGGATATAAATGATATCATTCTACAACTGAAAGAAGCTATAACATTAAAATTAGTGGAATTCCAATCTCTAATGAATTGAATATGTCTACCATACAGTTTAGACAATGATTTAGGCTTATTTATCAGTTTGGGAATGATATTGCAAAATGTTCTTGACATTCACAATTTTAATTTTCATGTGCCCTTTTAATAAAGCCAAATAAGAGTCATCAAAATAGGATAGCGAATAACAAATACAACTAAAAACTAAAGGCGCAGAATGCCAGTGAAGCTTAGACCTGTACAACAATATTAAGTCACTCACAGTGGATCTTAACCAAAAAGTCTGCAGGTGGCAGTCTGGCACTAACACAGGCAAAAACTCCTGGTTGAGAAACTAGGTGTCTCTCGTGTTTTTCATTTCTGGGAAAGAGATCATGTAACAGTCATTCTCTTTAGAAAAGCTTAGTCAGTGATGACTTTACTTATTCAGATTATTGTTGTTGGCTTTCATAAAACTCAAGAAATATTACCATGCCATATAGCTATTTTAAAATAAATCTTTTTTTGTTCTGCTATGTTATCATCTTTATTTATTTATTGGATAGAGACAGCCAGAAATCGAGACGGAAGAGGGGGTGTTAGGGAGGGAGAGAGACAGAAAGACACCCACAGACCTGCTTCACCGCTTGCAAAGCTTTCCTCCTTCAGGTGGGGACCAGGGGCTTGAACCAGGTCCTTAAGCATGGTAACATGTGCGCGAAACTAGGTACGACACCACCCATCCCCATAGTTGTTTTTTTCTTTTTAACAAGTGTACATAGATTCATATATTTTAAATTTGGAATTTTAAATTAAAAAGGAATTTACAATGAAGCATATTATAAAACTTAACACTTGTTTTCTTGTTCTCATAGTTGTTGTTTAACCAAAACATTGTTTACGGTGGTGGAGGGGATTGAATTTAAGATTGTGTTTGCGTAACACTTGTGTTATTCCCCCCATCACCTTATTTTGTAATATTATATTCGACATAAGTCTAAGAAAGACTTATTTTTGTGGGGCCGGGTGGTGGCGCACCTGGTTGAGCACACATGTTACTGTGCACAGGGACCTGGGTTCAAGCCCCGCCTGCAGGGGGAAAGCTTCATGAGTGGTGAAGCAGGGCTGCAGGTGTCTCTCTGTCTCTCTCTCCCTCACTCTCTGTCTCCCTCTTCTGTCTCGATTTCTGGCTATCTCTATCCAATAAATAAAGATAATATTTTTTTTAAAAAAGACTTATTTTTGCTACAAAAATGATGAATTCATACTCAGGTCAGATCATCTGTGGGGAAATAAATAGATTAAACCTTTCAGATAAAACTTCAGTAAAACCTAGCCGTCCTCCCCCACCATACTAGAATACTTCACAGCTTTGCCCTCTGGAGCCTCAGACATATAACCTTCTTGCCATTATACTATCCCTCTGCTCTTATATCTGTGCTTAAAAATGCAAGAGAGAAATCTGACCTCGGTAGAATATAAGCCGCTTTAATTTATAGTCCTACAAAGTCACTGCCTATTACCTGTTCTCCCTTTAAAGAAATATTTAAGTGGCGAGGGAGGTGGTTCTTCTAGTACAGTGTATGGTTTGCATGTGTGTGTGTGGTCCTGGGATAAGTCCATGGCATGATATACGACTGCATTCTTTTCTGCTCTCTCTTTCCTTCTACCTCTTCCTTACTCTCACAAAATAAATAACATAAATATTACAATATATATAGATATGAAACATTTTTTCTATACTATTAGCTTATATAGTGCATTAGTTAAATCAGATTGCTCTAATGAATACCATAGCTTCAGGGAGCCAGGTGGTGGCACACACACCTGGTTAAGTGCACAAGGACCCAGGTTCAAGCCCTTGATCCCCACCTGCAGGGGGAAAGCTTCACAAGTGGTGAAGCAGGGCTGCAGGTGTCTCTCTGCCTCTCTCCCTCTTACCTCTCCCCCTTTCAATTTTTCTCTCTCTATCCAATAATAAATAAATCAAAATATTTTAAAAATACCATAGCTTCAGTGATTTAAACAGCAAAAGTTGATTTTCTCATAGATCTAGAACTGAGGAATTCAAGATCAAAGTGTAGGTCCCTTTGTTTCCTGACGACAGTTCTTTTCTCCATTTGCAAGTAATACCTCCTTGCTGTGAGCTCCATAGTAGGAAGCTCCTCTTCCTAGTTTCTGTCCTAGTGGAATAAACCCCTACCCATCTAAGCTCATATAACCATAGATAACTCTGTCTCTAAAAGCAGCTTCAGTTTAAATTAAGACTTAAACATTCGAATGAATGAAAAGGACATTGCTAAAGTCTTAGCATCTATTAAGACAAAGAGTAGGACTCGGGAGGGGAAACAGCATAAACATCATGCAGAAGGCTCTCATTCCTCAAGTTCCACTACCCTGGGTTCTATCCCCTGTACCTCTGTAAGCCAGAGCTGAGCAGTGTTCTGGAGAATCAGACGTTCTCACTGTCTCTCCTGAAAATAAAGTTAATTAAAAATAGATACGTGGGCACTGATATTTTAAAAAATAAAAATAGGGCGGCAGCGCAGTGAGTTAAACGCAGGTGGTACAAAGTGCAAGGACCAGCGTAAGGACCAGCATAAGGATCCCGGTTCGGTTCGTACCCCTGGCTCCCCACCTGCAGGGGCGCATGTGGCGCAAAGCACAAGGACCAGTGTAAGGATCCCGGTTCGATCTCCCGGCTCCTCAGCTGCAGGGGAGTCGCTTCACAAGAGGTGAAGCAGGTCTGCAGTTGTCTGTCTTTCTCTCCCCCTCTCTGTCTTCCCCTCCTCTCTCCATTTCTCTCTGTCCTATCCAACAATGACGGCATCAATAACAACAATAACTACAACAACAATAAAATAACAAAGGCAACAAAAATGGGAAAAAGAAAAAGAAAATTAAAAATAAGTAAATCAAATATTAAATGGCCTTGGAAATTTAGCTGAGTCAATTTGCTTTTTTTTATGCCTTATTTGCATGGATGAGAATATAGTAACATGTCTACTAGAATTTATTTGGTGAGTTCCTTGTTAAATACTTTGCTAATTTCTAGTAGCATGTAGAGAATTGTGACTCTTATTATTATTGAAGTTTAATGTGAAAAAGTAGTGTATAATAAAGAAACAATGAAATTCATACATACACAAACTCTAATAAGTACATTAAAAATGACAGTGTATAGTTTTATCAAATATTTCTCTTTTGGAATAAAAAAGCAAGTAGGTATAGCTATTGAATAAAAAATAATCTGGAGAACAAATAGAGTTAGTTGGATAAAAGTGTTTAAAAGGGAGTTGGGCCGTAGCGCAGTGGGTTAAGCGCTCATGGCGCGAAGCACAGAGACAGGCAAAAGGATCCAGGTTTGAGCGCCAGGCTCCCCACCTGCAGGGGAGTCGCTTCACAGGCGGTGAAGCAGGTCTGCAGGTGTCTGTCTTTCTCTCCCCCTCTCTGTCTTCCCCTCCTCTCTCCAGTTCTCTCTGTCCTATCCAACAATGATGACATCAATAATAACTACAACAATAAAACAAGGACAACAAAAGGGAATAAATAAATAAATATTTTATAAAAAATTTTAAAAAGTGTTTAAAAACATGACAGTCACTGGGAATTTGCTTAGAGCCAGAGAAGTGCAGTAGAGGAAAATTTATTTCCCCTCTATCCTTCCTAAGCTCTTATCTCAGACACATGCCCTCACAGGATGATAAAAGATAAACAGGAGAAAATACATACACTTGTAATAAGTTTACCTCCTAAACATAGAAGATTCTCAAATAGTTGGGTAACTGGAAAATTGCTTGAGTTATCACCTTCTAAACCATTTTCAACTAAAGACAAAAGAAGATGGGAGAGAGAAACAGAGACTAGGTGGACTATCCTGTTCAGATTTAAGCCCCTTTTATAACCGCTGATGAGTGTCATTTCTGTGCTTTGGTGCTGAGAGGAAGTTTCACAATATAAATGTGAATTCCTCTTATGTCATTAAACAGCAGCTGCTTCTGAGTGTTTAGAATATCCCCTACATGGAATGTTTTTTAAAGTATTTTATTTACTTAACTCAGTTAAAGAGCAAGTGTGTGTGTGTGTGTGTGTGTGTATGTGTGTGTGTGTGTGTGTGGTGGGGTGGGGGGCTGCTCATCTCTGCTTGATGGCACTTCTGGGATTGATCCCAGGAAGTGAGAGCCTCAGGCATGTGAATCTTTTGCATAACCATTAACCTTGTTGCTATCTCCCTGCAATATAATGTGTCTTAAAACTAAACAGCTCAAAACAATTCTTTTCTTTCTTTATTTTTTTTACATTTTTATGTTTTATGGTGGTGTGGGAGATTGAACCTGGGACTTTGGAGCCTCAAGCATGATAGTCTTTTTGCATAAACATTCCTGTCAATCAAAATAATTCTTAATAGGGTAGGAGAGATAGTATAATGCTTATGCATAAAGGCTTTCAGGCCTGAGCCTCTGAAATCCCAGATTCAGTCCTGCACAACCATAAGCCAAAGCTGAGCAACACTCTGATCTTACTCTCTATCTCTCTCTATCTCTTTTTCATTAAAATAAAGCAAATAAAAAATATAAAGTTTTTTTGTTATTCTCCTAATTTCTTAATATTATTACATTTGAAGTAAAAGAAAACACTACCCTGATGGATCATAACAATGTAAATGCCATACATGAAGGAAAACAAAAAATGAAAAGATCTATTTAGGGTCAAAGAGGTAAGGCCTCTCTCTGCATTACCATGCCCCTGAGCCTTTTTGGAGCTTCATGGGAAGTGATGTGGTGACAGAGGAAGATACTGTGTTTGTGTTCTGGATTCTCTCCTTTCCTCGTCTCTCTGTTTTTCTCTGTGATTGAAAAGAAAAGTGATCCAGATCTGAAATTTCGAGACAATTAGGCTCTGGTCACCTGGGGGAGAATGAAAAGAAAGTGATTATTTTAAATCCAACCAAAGCCATAACAAATGTCACAGTGCAGAAAGTTATATAACTACATTTCCATTAAGGAACATAATTTACTCTCATACTGTCCCATGTATTACAAAAAATAGATAGTTAAAAATGATTATTTTTGAAAAGCCATTTTTATTACAAGGGTTATACATTTTATTCTCACAGTAATTAATAAATAAAAGGCCGTTAGTCAAAACCAAAACCGACTAAAAGTTCAAATGAAACTTTTAATTTTTTAAATATTTATTTCTTTTTGTTTCCCTTGTTGATTTATTATTGCAGTTATTACTGTTAGTTATTGATGTCGCCGTTGTCGTTGTTGGATAGGGCAGAGAGAAATGGAGAGAGGAGGGGAAGACAGGGGGAGAGAAAGACAGACACCTGCAGACCTGCTTCACCACCTGTGAAGCGACTCCCCTGAAGGGGAGCCGGGGGCTCAAACCCAGATCCTTAGTCTGGTCCTTGCGCTTTGTGCCACGTACGCTTAACCCGCTGCGCTACCACCCAATTCCCCAAAATGAAACTTTTTCTAGGGTGAAAAATGATTATTTAAACCTAAGATGTTATTTGAAAATTATAAATAGAACTAAGTATTAGCTAAAAAGAGCACCAGTACTTTTGTAAGCTAGGAAATCTATATGAATATAAGCATAAAGTAAAATTTCCATAATAAGAAAAGTAAAATGGATATGTTTTAATTATGAGCTAGACACTAATGTTTGATTATATTGCACTCTATTCTACTTTATATGTCTGTATGACATGCATGTATTTGTATTTTTGATATATTGTAAAGTATCTAAAGACTGAAACTCCAAAATATTGGATGCATTTAATCATTTTAGTAAATCATTTTGCTTATTATTGCTTGGAAATTGTAGTTTAATTATTCATACAATCTGTTATTTATATTAAGTAATTAAATGAAAAATCTTGTAGATGCTTATAATTTATTGATAGCTTCTCATCCTCTGAAAACCAGATTATACCAAAATATTTTGAATTCCAAAATCATTGTATCAACTGGGAAATGGGAAATTGATTTTATTCTCTGTAGGAGTAACTCAGTATATTATTGTTATCTTATTAGGTATAACTCATATATAACATATAAAAACTGATGGGCAGAGGGTAGATAGCATAATGGTTATGCAAAGAGACTTTCATGCCTGAGGCTCCAAAGTCCCAGGTTCAATCTCCTGCACCACCAGAAACCAGAGCTGAAAAGCGATTTGGTAAAAAAAAAAAAAAAAAGAAAGAAAGAAAGAAAATACTCTGATTTATATCACTTATAAAAGAACATTTTTAGAAGGCCCCTTATCATTAATAAAGTAATATTTATCTTTTTAAAAATATTTACTTATTTATTCCCTTTTGTTGCCCTTGTTTTATTGTTATTGTTGTCATTGTTGTTGGGTAGGCCAAAGAGAAATGGAGAGAGGAGGGGAAGACAGAGAGGGGGAGAGAAAGACAGACACCTGCAGACCTGCTTCAGAACCATCTGTGAAGCGACTCCCCTGCAGGTGGGGAGCCAGGGGCTCAAACCAGGATCCTTAAGCCGGTTCTTGCGCTTTGTGGCATGTGCACTTAACCCGCTGTGCTACTGTCCAACTCCCAGTAATATTTATCTTATAAACCAATAATCAAAACTCTGAGCTCTTTAGTTCTCATCAAAACTGATATGGAATCTCTGGGATTAAGAAAAGAAAATAAAGGGCCAAGTGATGGCACACCTGGTTAAGGACACACATTACAGTGTGCAAGGACAAGGGTTCAAGCCCCTGGTCCCCACCTGCAGGGGGAAAGCTTCACAAGAGGTGAAGCAGGGCTGCAGGTGTCTCTCTTCTGTCTCCCTCTCTCTCTCTCTCTCTACCTTCCCCTCCTCTCTCAATTTCTTTATCCAATAATAAATGAAATGTGAAAAAATTTTAAAAATAAAAATAAAACAAATGAGAAGTTTAACTTATTTATTTTTCAATATTTATTTATTTATTCCCTTCCGTTGCCCTTGTTGTTCTATTGTTGCAGATATTATTGTTGTCATTGTTGGACAGGACAGAAATGGAGAGAGGAGGGGAAGACAGAGAGGAGGGGAGAAAGACAGACACCTGCAGACCTGCTTCACTGCCTGTGGAGTGGCTCCCCTGCAGGTGGGGAGCCGGGGAATAGAACCGGGATCCTTACGCCGGTCCCTGCGCTTTGTGCCACCTGCATTTAACCCTCTTCGGTACCACCCGACTCCCTACTTATAGTTTAGGTGATGTGACATCATCACCTGTAGATGACATGAAATGTCTAATCACACTGTTGCATTTCTGCGATGACGTCTCCTTCCCATTTTCTATATGCGATATGTAGGCATTTTCCTTGTGTGCTCTTCATCATGACTTTACCATTGCTTTAGTGAAGATGGACCATTTCCCATGACTGCTCAGCCGCCACAGATCTGTCCAGCGTGGATGCAGACTCACTGCTTTTTGTGTCTGTGCACTCTAGGCTGTTGCGATTCACTTCCCAGTTTATAAGTTGTTTTCTTGAAAACTAAGCCTCGAATGTCTATCCAACCATTCTGTGATATTTTGATGCCAGTCCCAAAAGCAAATGTTCAAACCACACAAAGAAACTTTTACTTAGAAGCCACAGAAAGAGGCATATTGAAAAAGTACATTTCTCTTGGCAAAGCTGCATGGACTTCTCTGAATCAAAGGTCTGAAAATATCCCCTATCAGTTGTAAGAAGCTTTTTATTCCTTCCACTTGGGTAGAAAAGTCTTGTAGTTTGTTGAATTAGGTACACAAAGAAACTCATTTCTAGCTTTCTGAACTGTTTAAATGGGTTTTGTCTCTTTTCTCAGTAGTATATAGATCAAAAGGAGTTATTTTAAAAAATTTTTAGTTCATTGTTTATTTTTATTGGTTTATTTATTTATGTATTTATTTTTACCAGAGCACTGTTCCACTCTGGCTTATGGTGGCTCCAGGGATTGAACCTGGGACTTCAAAGCTTCAGGCATGAGAGTCTGTTTGCATAACCATTATGCTTTATACCATCTGCCCCCAAAAGAGTTATTTTTAAGGGACTTCTGTTGCCTGGTATATCACCCAGGTTCCAGCATGAAACAGAAATGCATTCGACAAAAGAAAAAATTAGGTGACATTTTTAATAAAAAGACTATTAAGGGGGTCAGGTGATAGTGCAGCCAGTTAAGCGCTCATGGTGCAAAGCGCATAGACCGGCATGAAGGATCCAGATTGGCTCCCCACCTGCAGGGGGGTTGCTTCACAGGCAGTGAAGCAGGTCTGCAGGTGTCTGTCTTTCTCTCCTCTTCTCTGTCTTCCCCTCCTCTCTCCATTTCTCTCTGTCCTATCCAACAACGAACGTCATCAACAATAACAATAATAACCACAACAAGGCTACAACAACAAGGGCAACAAAAGGGGGGAAATGGCCTCCAGGATCATTGGATTCATGCTACAGGCACTGAGCCCCTGCAATAACCCTAGAGGCAAAAAAAAAAAAGACTATTAAATCAATATACCCATAATATAAGAAATATAGAGGGAAGTTAATTACTGGTTTAACTGTGGTGGAGTTAGAACCATCTCTGGCAAGAAAGAGGACTGCTTGCAGAAAGGAATCTTTGGTGAAGAGATTGTCCAAGAAAAACTTAGACTAATAACACTCTCCTCCCCTTCTGTCTCCTACCAAACCTGTTAAGCAGAGGCATTCATATTGGAGCTAAACCTCTGAAGACACCAGAACACAACGGCGACCATTGATGTTGTTCATGCAAAGCAGTTTCCTAGGGTAGAATGTAGGGTGGCAAAATAGGATATTAGTCAGGGTTCTCCAGAGAAATAAATTGCATTCTATAAGTAAATACTTCCCACCAAAGAACACCAGAAATCAAAAAAGCAAACTAACAAGATCCTTCAACTATCATATTTTTAGATTAATTAAATGAGATTTTAATTAAACTTATTTTTGTGGAGATTTCACTTCTCCTGGGTCAATTTTTAAAAACTTTTTATATTTATTTTCCCTTTTGTTGCCCTTGTTATTTTTTATTTTGTAGTTATTATTGTTGTTGTTATTGATGTCATTGTTGTTGGATAGAGAAATAGAGAGAAATGGAGAGAGGAGGGGAAGACAGGGGGGGAGAGAAAGACAGACACCTGCAGACCTGCATCACCATCTATGAGGCAACTCCCTTGCAGGTGGAGAGCAGGGGGCTCGAACTGGATCCTTACACTGGTCCTTGCCCTTCACACCACATGCGCTTAACCCGCTGTGCTACCGTCTACTCTTTTTTATTTAGAGATAAAGTTTATGAGATCCCACAGCCCTAGAGCTCATCTCTCTCCACTCCCCAAGATGGCATCCTCCTGCAGAGCAGTAACACAGATTTTGCTCACTTAATAAGGTGCACGCCATGCCTACTCAGCTTCCTCACTGGTCCTTAAGTATATGCTTTTAAGCTTAAGGTATTGTTATACTCTAATGGTTTTTCAAAAGCTTTGAACTTAAAGGTATGTTATATAAATCTTAAAAACGATAGAAGTTGAGTGGAGGTGGAGGGTATCAGAGACTGCCTGATGTGCATTTTACATTTGATCGAAAGCTGAAACATACACAGAAGTGTCAACACCAAACAGAATATATCTCACAGAGAATACTTGAAATAATGGCTCTGTGCAGATCTGAAACTTGCTTTTTAAAGGATTTAAACATCTTCCCTTATAATGTTTTCTATTGAATGAAGCTTCATTATTGTTGAAAATAGGCTTATACTATCCTTAGATCACTTAGCTGTTATGATGGCAAATTTATTTACTTCATACCTTTGTGAGTTTTCATTTAGGGGTGATTATTGTTCTGGATGATTAATATTTAGAAATGATACCTATGTGTACTTCGGAACCTAGTCAAAACTAAGATGGATTTTAGCGATTTTACATTCAATTTGGCCTAGGTCTTCCAGAAAAATGATTTTTGGAAATTTTCTTAAGTTTTTCTTTAAATTTAACTTTAACCGGGATCCTTGTGCCTGTCCTTGCACTCCGTACTATGTGGGCTTAACCCAGTGTGCTACTGCTGGCTCCCCCCAAAATCAACTCTCAACAAAATTTTATGTCTATATACAGAATTGACTATAGCTACAATGCTACACAATGCATTCTAGAGCTAACTCATCTTGGTGAACAGAGATTTTTATGAGAGTTCAGATCTATGTTGATTAGTGACTTTCCATTTCTTCTTTTTCCATTCCCTAGCAACAGCCACTCTTGGATTCTAGGAATTTGGCAATTTTATAGACCTCTTCAGTGGACTCATTCTTCATTCGTCCTCATATGACTTTTTTGTTTTGGAATTCTACCTTGCTCCAGTTAGCTTTTCTACTTCAAATTCTGGAATGAATAGACTCTGTACATGTCTCATCTACATACTTTTACCAGTTCTCTTCTCTAACACTTAAAGTCTAACTCAGATTTCCTGAGTATAGTGGTCAGCTTGAGAATGAAAGGTGACCTTGGACTTGAGGGAATTGTGAATGGGGAGTAAAGCAGTGGGTTAAGCGCACGTGGGGCGAAGCACAAGGATGGATCCCAGTTTGAGCCCCAGGCTCCCCACCTGTGGGGAGAAGCAGGTCTGCAGGTGTCTCTCTTTCTGTCTTCTCCTCTTCTCTCCATTTCTCTTTGTCCTTTCCAACAACAACAACAACAACAATAACTACAACAACAATAAAAAACAAGAGCAACAAAAGGGAAAATAAAAAATATTTTTTTTTTAAAAAAAGAATAGGCGTTTGCCTATGTATTTGGACATATAAACCATCTTTATAATGATACAGCATTTGGAGGATGTGTCTGAGCTTTAGGGTGTCACATTTTTTTTTTTGTCCATTCTATGAAGACCATGAGGATATTATAAGATTCGGTTTTTTATTCATCAGGTATGTACAGTTTCTTCTCTCTCTGTGATGTGCATTTGCATCTTTCACTCGACACGCTGTTGGCGTCTTATTACCACTGGTGATGTCTCTCTGTTCCCTTCTGAGTCCCCCTTCCAGCCCCACTCTTTCTTTCAAGTCTTTGAATCTGCTGTGATACTTTCTGGCTCGTTTGGCTTTCATTCTGTTTTCTTTGTTTCTTAAGTCTCACCATTGTAAGATGAATATACTGAAAGTAGTGGTTTGTGTCTTCACAAAAGATATACAGAAGGAAAAGAAGTTACAATCATGCAGAGTTTCTCCTGCATTTTATTTGCAAATTGGCCTTCCTACATATTCAAGCTATTCTTAACTGACCATACTTGGCCTATGTAAATGTATGTAAATAAGTAAAAATGTAAGTCCTTTTGAGGAATATAGTTGAGCAAAGACTCTCAGAATATTTCTAATGCATGTCAGTAAAAAGATTAACCTTTCTAAATTTTCAGTTGATTTTTCTAGCATTTACTTTTACTTAAGAAAATTGACATATAGGCTGTTCTTGCCTATTTGAGGGGAAGGGGCCATTGTTGCTATGTTTCCTATTGGTTTGTTCCCATTCCCCCCAACTCTGAGAGAATTGGTTTGGCCCTTGCTAGTTTCAGGGGCCCTTTTTCTCCCCGCCCCCTATGCTAAGGAGGTCCAGAGTCCCAGCAGCAGTGGCAGAGGGAGAATGATGGAGAAGCACATGGTGTGGTGATTTGCCCGCTCGTGAATAAAGATTAAACTGCAGCTTCTCAGCCCAGCCGTGTGTCCCCGAGTCTGTCTCTGTCTCTGTCTACCGCCACGACGCTAGCCCGGCCTGCTGGAGCCCCCGAAACTTTAACAACAGGCCATTATTTTGACAAAGTTACTATATTGCTGATTATCACCATTATACAGTGTTGAGTTTTCTATTTTGTGTATTTTATTTTTAAAAACATTTGATGTATTTATATGAGAGAGGTAATGCATACATGAATAGGGCATGTTCAGTTCTGGTCTATGGTGGTGATGGGGATTGAATTTAGGACTTTGGAGCCTCAGGCATGAACGTCTTTTGTATAACCATCATGCTATCTCCCCAGCCCTGTTTTTTCCCTTTTAGAGGAGTCATTTAATTATTAATCAGGCGGTCCTCCAAGCCACTTTGTATTTGAACAAATAATTGATATTGACAAGCATTGATATTAAGAGCTCATTACTGCTAAGTGATGAATTCTGAAATCGTTATTATAGTTATAAATCGTTATTATAAAACTCTATGAATCAGTCATTTTACAAGTATATATAAATTATAAAGACACATAAGGGATATATATATATATGTACATATATTCATTTGTTTTGTGTTAGTATATTTCTCAGATTCATCTTTATTTTCTAGATACGGTTTTCAGAAGATGCTGTGCTTCTGCCTTGTTCTGTCACTGTTGTTAATTTACTTACAAGTGGCAGAGGTAAATGAATGCATTTGATTACTTATTGTTATCAAGAGTAATCACATTTTAATGAACCAACAAGAGGCTATATTGTACAAATTCTTCTCTGCTGACTAATTTAGAGAAAGAAAATATGTGGATCCTTTCAAGTGGACATATGTGCTAAGATATTCATGAAATATAATTTTATAATATATTCAAAGCAAGAAAAAACGGTCATAGAGCAATTTATTCTAAGAGATTTCACATGGATAAAGTGGGACTAGGTAGTACACTATAATTGAGAAGGTTAATACTCATTCTTGGCAAGTGCCTCTTACAAAATAAAAAATGAACGGTCTAAGATTAGTAGAGAGAAACATTAGTATGCGCACACTCTCACTGACTATTTTTAACTAGCAGAGGAATGGTGCTTAACCATTCTAAGTGTACCATTCCCCTTGCATAGAATGATGTAGTATAATTTACTTTGTAATTTGTTATGTAGCAATTCTTTGAATCAATAATAAGGCAACGGGAAATAAAGGCTCTGACAGATAAGATTTTAATTTTACATTTTCAGTTTACTACTTTGAATGATGGCTAGATATTAAAAGAATAAGTGAATTGGTTTGTAGCTAAAAGCAAATATTGCTGTACTTTTCATGTCTCTACAAAATGAAACAAGACAAATTAAGTCATTGAAAGGGTTTAATATTGTATATGAAGCATAAGTTGGCTCTATAGGTTTTTATACAGACGTGGGTGAAGTTCATTTGACAAAGCAGATATTTTTCATTACCATTAAAAAGTCTTACTTACTAAGCTAGAGGGACAGACAGAGGGTTGGTACACCACAGCACTACAGCTGCAATGCACACCTGCCTCTCATCTATCTATCTAAAGGAAAGGAGGCTCACAGTAATGAAATAGGGAATATTCGCAGCCCTGGCTCTGGAAAAAAAAATGTAGTTACCACATTGATACAAAGAGACAGGCAAGTAGCATGCAAACGTTTGCTTTAAGGATTGATAAATTGGGGGTCCGGCGGTGGCGCAGTGGGTTAAGCGCACGTGGCGCAAAGCTCAAGGACCCGCGTGAAGACCCGGGTTCGAGCCCCCGGCTCCCCACCTGCAGGGGAGTCGCTTCACAGGCGGTGAAGCAGGTCTGCAGGTGTCTGTCTTTCTCTCCCCCTCTCTGTGTTCCCCTCCCCTCTCCATTTCTCTCTGTCCTATCCAACAACGAACAACATCAACAATGGTAATAATAATAACCACAACGAGGCTACAACAACAAGGGCAACAAAAAAAGGGGAAAAAAATGGCCTCCAGGAGCGGTGGATTCATGGTGCAGGGACTCAGCCCAGCAATAACCCTGGAGGAGGAAAAAAAAAAAAGTATTGATAAATTTCACTTCAGACAAAGAAACAAGGCGATGTAGATGTCTACTGAACAGGAAAGGCAAGGGCTGTCAGATATCAGATCTTGACACAGTATCTTAATCAGCATCCTCTAGAAGGCTGTGTGAGCACCAAACCTGAATGCCTGATGATAGTTAAAAAAGCAAAGAGAGGGGTCCGGGCAGTAGCGCATGGGTTAAACAAACAGGGCACGAAGTGGAAGGACAGGAGGAAGAATTCCGATCGAGCCCCAGGCTCCCCACCTGCGTGTGTGTGTGTGTGTGTGTGTGTGTGTGTGTGTGTGTGTGTGTGTGTGTGTGTGTGTGTGGTGTCGCTTCACAACTGGTAAAGCAGGTCTACAGGTTTCTTTCTTTTTAAAAAATATTTATTTATTTTTCCTTATGTTGCCCTTGTTGTAGCTATTATTGTTGCTACTGATGTCGTTGTTGTTAGCTAGGACAGAGAGAAATGGAAAGAGGAGGGGAAGACAGAGAGGAGGAGAGAAAGACAGACACCTGCAGACCTGCTTCACCACCTGTGAAGTGACTCCCCTGCAGGTGGGGAGCCGGGGGCTGGAACCGGGATCCTTAAGACGATCCTCGTTCTTGGCACCAAGTGCGTTTAACCAGGTCTACAGGTTTCTATCTTTCTCTCCTCCTCTCTATCTTCCCCTCCTTTCTCCATTTCTCTCTGTCCTATCAACAACAGCAAAACAATAACAATAAAAAGGGCAACAAAATGGACAAAATGACCTCTAGGCACAGAACCCCAGAGTTAACGCTGGAGGCAAACAAAAAAAAAAGGAGAAAGACACTTATATGTTGCCCTACATCCCTGAGGCCAGTGGCCTTTTCACACTTAGCTTTTGAATGCCATAAGACCCATGGGGTGGCCTTTCTCTTAATCTTGCCTAAGGTTTTCCGAGGAGCTTCCTCACTATGAATAAAAGACCAAAAATACATTTTAAGCTAAAATTCATACTATTGCCATAGAAACAGAAATAGCTTCTTAAATTGTGCTGGCACACAGCGGTAGCAAAAATCATCATTAGTGCTGTGGCATGGCACTTGGGGCATTTCTTGCACTAGGTTATATTTCAACAACCACCCCCACAGGATCACAGCACCAACCGTCACCAGCACTCCCTGGAAAAATCTGAGTCGAGTCGGAACTGTGTCACTGCGGTTACTTACTTGCAGGTGATCGGATGTGCACGGAATGTATTATGCCCACGTACAATAAAGTCAGTGTGTTCTCAAAGCTATTATTCAGATTTCTTTAAAAAATTTTTTTAGTGGGGCCAGGTGGTGGCACAGCTGGTTAAGCACACACATAAAGTATGCAGGGTCCCCGGTTCAAGCCCCTGGTCCTCACCTGCAGGTGGGAAATTTCACAAGTGAAGTGCATGTGTCTCTCTGTCTTGCTCTCTAGATTTCTGGCTGTCTCTATCCAAGAAGCTGTCTCTATCCAATAAAAAATAAATCTAGTAAACAAATTTTAAATTTTTTTTAGTTATTTATTTGTTGGATAGAAACAGATAAACATTGTTAAGAGATGGTGATACAAAGAGGATCAAAAAAAGAGAGACACCTGTAGCCCTGCTTCTCCACCCATGAAGCTTCTCCCCTGCAGGCAGGGACTGGGGCCTTGGAGCCTGGATTCTTGCGTACTGTAACTTTTATGGTCAATCAGGTGTGCAGTCAGCCAACCCCTATTCAAATTTATTTCATGAACTCATTGTACAATTTTTCCATCTATTGTCTCAGAGAAGTGACTAAAGGACAAATGTCATCATTATTCCAGAATAAGGACAACATTCTTGGCCTTTGAAGTTTTCTTTTTGGGTGGTGTGCAACACAGCCTTATTTTCTCGTGCCAAAGATGCAGATACAATTAGTAGTGGGTAAATGATACTGAAGAGACCATTTTGATCTATTGCAAATTGCTAATATACTTTCTGGTTTCCCAAATTTCAAATCTTTCAGAATTGTTTCATTGCAATATCCTGTTCTAAAAGCTGTCTCGAAATCATTTTCCCAAATATGAGTTTCCAAAAATCCAAAATAATTTTACCAACTGAATTATCCCCAGTCAGAGGAAAAAACTTGATAAGTATTTTTGCACTTATAATGTGGTTGCCTGGGTTTCACCATACTGGGTGAAGAATTCAGATAAAGAGAGAAGCAGATATGGGTAGAAAAGAAAACACACCACAGTACTCAAGCTTTTCCAGGCTGTCTTGCTGGCTTTCTATATTTATTTCTTCTCTGGAAGAAGTAGTAGTAGCACCTAGCTAGTAGTACCTAGCACCTAGCACCAGCTAGTAGCACCTGATTTTTTATCAAAGGTACAGAAAACACCCAACAAAGAGATATTTTTTTCTTCTAAAGACAGATGTGTATTTAATCTCATACAACGAGCTGACATTTTTATTTCCCTGAATGACTCTCAAGTAAGACAGTTGTTTTTATTTTTATTTTTTTAATTATCTATTTTATTTATTGAATAGAGACAGCCAGAAATCGAGAGGGAAAAGGGTGATAGAGAATAAGGAAGACACTAGCAAAGTTTCACCACTAACAGTTTCCCCCCCTGCAGGTAGGGATGGGGCGTGGGGGTCAAACCCCGGTCCTGTGCATTGTAACATGTGCATTCAATCAGGTGCAGAACTACCCAGTCCAAGAACCACCTGGCCCAAGTTAAACAGTTGTTGAACTATGAGAAAGTTTGTATTTACAGGCTGGGTGGTGGTGCACCTAGTTGAGCACACATGTTACAATGTGTAAGGACCAAGATTTGAGCCCCTGGACCCCAACATTTCTGTTTGACTTTCTCAAAATGATTATATAAATATGAAACCCAAATAGAGAATATTAAATGGAGATGGCATTTTTGAGTGATGGAGTGCTAGAACAGAGGGAAAGGACCTACACAGAAGGGAACAGTAAAGCTTGAGATTTTCAAGTTGGACTTGCATTCACACTGACTTAATGGCTCTGGGACACAGTGGAGTTTCATACAACCACAGTGTAGAAATTTCACTGAACATCCAAAATTGCTTTGTTAAAAAGTAGCAGAGCACCTTCAAAAAAAGTTCTCTGATCTAACAAAGTGTGAAACCAGTAATAAAGAATACCAATAATATTCTTCTTTATTCTGCCAGAGTTTGCTTGTCCACCAGGAAACACAACTCAAACCTTACTACACATTAGAACAAATCTGTGCAATACAATTTATCTAAAAAACATCTTCATAATATTTACCATGCAATGCAGTTATAAAGTGTGCATAGAACAGAAATTTAAGACATAATAAAAAATGGTTAATAGAAGCAGACCATGTTGCAAGTGGTATAAAGAACATTAAAATTCATGTTTTAATCAGATTTAAGTTGTAAATGAGAAATGAAGACTTCCACTATTGAATGAATGGTAAATATTAGCACATAAATTGAAATAGCATTACATTTTTAAGTTTTATAAATTTTATGAAAGATGGAGGAAGAGGTCAAAGTACCACTCTGGCATATAGTCTTGCTCATGTAAATCCTGTCCCAGTCATGTCTTCTGCTCCTAGTAACTTTTGTTATTAAACCTTAATTTAGGGACAAGAGGTGCCACATCCTAGAGAGTGTGCACATTACCATGAATGAAGACCTGAGTTCAAGGGAGAGACACTCAAGAGAGACAGAAAAAGAGAGAAACCTGCAATACTGCTATGCACTCATGAAGCTTCTCCCCTATAAGACCAAAGGCTTGACACAGTGTTGTTGCATGGTAAGCTACCTTCTACCCCCAATTTTCTTTTTTTATAATAGATCATTAGTGAGAGAAATGACACACTGTATATTAAAAAATTCAGAAACAGTCTGATAAAATATTTGTGATAATTTACATCATGTATGACCTAATTCTTGCCAATTTGAGTTCCTTGAACTCTCCTTGGCCACTTGAGCTTTCTCTGCACACTAAGTAACAAATTATGCCACTCATTTTGCAGTAAGAGCTCTAAAATTTTTTTTCAGTGAATACCTTGCACTATTTTTGTTTCTTGCTTTGTTCACTATGTTCTACTTCTACCTCGTTCACTTCACTCATTCCAAGGAGTCTTCAAATAATATTGAGAAGTGAAACAAGAGCCCACAAAATTCAGTTAACTATAAGAAAATAATTATATACCTATAAAAGATTATTTTGTCTGCATGTGTGGGCCAAGCTTGAATGTGATACGTTGTAAACTTGGATCTCTCTGGAAAAGCGATATTCACACTGTTGTACAGAAACACAGAGAACATTTTTGAGAAATACCAGAGGGAACAGTATGTTATTTGACATTTTGTGGCACAAGTATGAACAAGTTCGGTCCTACCTCATGCTGTGTTTGAGATGAGCTTCAGTTGCAAATCAGAGTTTAACAATGTATCATCCCTCACAGAAAGGCTTAAACTCTATCTAGATCTACTGATGCATCTTGAAAGGTAGTAACATCGGAACTACCTTGCGTGAGTAATTTGGAGACTGATTTCCATACTGGTTTATGGAAGTGTGCCAAATCCCTTGCCATTAACTCTTGTTTCCTGTGGAGGTGTGGAGGCAGACTTTAGGAGAAATGCAGATAGAAACCACAGCCATCTTCTTAGATCTAACAAGAGGAAAAACCACCTCTATATGACTGGATTTCTGCCATAAGCGATTTCTAATAATTAGCTCTGTAGCAGGATATTTGAGCAGATTGAAATGCAAATGAGAGTTTGAGAGCTGCAAGGTTCATTTCAGAATCCCAGGATGAGGCATGATTAGCTGTCCTCTCAACTTCTTAATACAGATTCTGTGGGACCTCTGCCTGTCTAGACCCAATCTAATCCTAAAGCAACTCTGTTTATTCTGTGTTTGAGTCATGTAAATTTTAAAATTATTTTTTAAAAAGGATAATGTTTTGATAAAATAACATATGCTCTTTCAAACATTAATCAGGAAGAATTCTATCTGAAAAGACATATAAATTGATTTATCAGTTAATAAAAAAATAGCATTTACTTGATTTGGTTTTATTAAAGCTACCAGCAATGTACAGTGTTTGTTAAGAACAAACAAACAAACAAACAAAAAAGGAAATGCATGTGTTACTAGCCTTCAGAATCATAAATAAGGTAATCATATAATCCATTGTCCAAACTAGAATGCTTTGGAAAGTGATGGAGATTTCTTTAGAGTATCTCATAAACTAAAACTGTCCTGAGCAAATAAAGATATATGGTCCTTGGCATTTGGGAAAGTGATTACATACAGACTTCTTCTTGAGAATAACAAGTGTTATTCTCACTAGTTATTAATCTACACAAACCATCTACCTGCTGTACCAACAAAGAAATCATTATTTTAATTAATTAATTAGCTACTTAATTAATTGTTGTAGTTATTAGTGTAATTGGATAGGACAGAGAGAAATGGAGAGAGGAGGGGAAGACAGAGAGGGGGAGAGAAAGACAGACACCTGCAGACCTGCTTCACCGCCTGTGAAGCGACTCCCCTGCAGGTGGGGAGCCGGGGGCACCTGTGCTTAACCCACTGCGCTACTGTCAGACTCCCCCAACAAAGAAATTTTTAATGTTAACTTCATTAAATTTTGAAACTGTTTCGAATTCTCATTTTCTGTGACATTTGGAAATATCCGGCACTTATTTATCGGTTTATAAAACTATTTAAATTTCACATACACCAAGAATAATAAAGAATATATTGTCTACTTTGAGTTAGGGCCCATACAAATTAAATTTACTATATAAATATGATTATAATCTTAAGTAACATATATAATTAGCTCTTTTAAAAATATTTTATTTGGAAGAGAGAGAGATAGAAAGACACTTAGAGAAGAATAGAACATTGCTTGGCTCTGTTTCCTAGGATTGAACATCGGAACTCAGAGCCTCAAGCATGACAGCATTTTGCAAAAACACTTTGCTATCCCCCTACCCTAAGTAGTACATGTTCTAAGTGGTACTTTCAGTCATTTGTCTAACTGTCATGACTATTGGTTGTTACTATAATGCATATTCCACAGTTGTTGACTGGAGGGTTTAACCTATCATATGAACTAGGCTTGATCCACTTACTACTCCTGGAAGGACAGCCTAAAGGCTAATATTTTGTTAAAAAAAAAAAAGCCAATTCACTGCTCTATGCCACATTTTCTCTATGATAAGATGGTGACAACGGAAGTTTGAGAGTACTTTTCTGCATTTTATTTTTCTTGACCAGAGCACTGCTCAGCTCTGGCTGATGGTGGTGCTGAGGATTGAATCTTTTTTGCAGAACCATAATGCAGTCTTCTCTGCCAATTTTTCTGTAATTATGTTCCAGATAGTTTCTGTAGCTTTAGAGAATGTAGTCAAAATGAAATTCCTTTTTATAAATTCCTTTAACTATGTCACCTTTCATTGTAATACCAAAAGTTAGTGGATTCACCATTACATTCAGGTTTATTGGAATTTGATTTTAAATTCTAAATGGAAAAAGTGATTATTATTTATCAAGATGAAAGACAATTAAATTATTATGCTTCCATCTAGTATCATGATATCCCTGGATCTCCCATAACCCACCATTGTCTTTCTGAACAGGAGTTGAATTGAGTAACAGTTGATATTTTAGTCTTTTGATTTTCTTTTTGGACCAGTGTTGTTTCTGAGGCTAAGCGCCTGTATGACGTTGCCCTTCACAGTAACTATTTTTTATAGAAGGTTAGAGAGAGAGGAAGAAGAGGAGGAAGAGAGAGATAGGGAGAAGATGAGTCAATATAATACTACGCCACTGCTCATGAAGCCCCATCTCCCACGCCCATGGACCTCCCAGTCTTCACGCATGGTGATGTGAGTGCCTTACTGGCTGCTATTTTAGCCATTCCATTGATTCTGTTAAACTCACTGTACTCTAGAGATGCTCCTTTGTCCTGGTAGTAAGTGCACTTCAGCAGGTGCATTTGCTGCCCTGTCACCCTCTCTGTCTAATTATGTGATGCCTCTTCTGTCAGAACATCAGTTCTGAGGACAGGTCCTAAGAGAAAGCACATCATTTCCCCTAGTTAGAGTGAATATGCTAGGAGGTTTTACTCCCTGTGGCATTTTTCACTTTTGAGACAGTACTTTAATATTTTCCATATATCTATATATAGATCTAGATATATATGTATATATATGGATATATATTATATATTCATGTGAAGTTTGCTCACAAGTTGCTTATGTAGCTCCTTATGCCTGAAATTTTCCTTTCAACAATAAAATTATTCTCAACTCATCTCATCAGAAAACAACCTAATTGTAAGAAATTATTTACTTCCCAAATATTCTAAATATTATTATTTTTTATTTTGATATTTATTTATTTATTCCCTTTTGTTGTCCTTGTTGTTTTATTGTTGTAGTTATTATTGATATTGTCATTGTTGGATAGGACAGAGAGAAATGGAGAGAGGAGGGGAAGACAGAGAGGGGGAGAGAAAGACAGACACCTGCAGACCTGCTTCAACACCTGTGAAGTGACTCCCCTGCAGGTAGGGAGCCGGGGGCTCGAACCGGGCTCCTTAAGCCGGTCCTTGCGCTTTGCACCACGTGCACTTAGCCTTCTGTGCTACCTCCCGACTCCCCTAAATATTATTTTTAGACAATACCATATGTTATAGCATTATTTACTGTCTGTAGTATGTATTATTTTTATTATATAGGTACTACATAATCTAAATAGCCTTGCTGTAGGGTAATTGTTATTTCTGAATCTTAATATAAAATCTGTTATTGCTGATTTTTTTTGCTCAGATTTTTTTTTTATTTTGGTATTCTATAACATCTCTGATAAAGTGAAAAATTCTGAGAACACAATAGGTATTTTTAACTTGCCTTAGACAGTACCAAATGTGCCACTGTGTACAATTTTGATAGTTAGGTATATCTTGGTTCACGAAATTAATATGTCCTGGGAGACAATTATATTAGCAAGATTCTTGTAAAGAGATTTTATTTATTTACTTCCAAGATATAGTTCTTTGTTACAAAATAATTTGTTTCTCAAATATGTATTTTATTTGTTGTTTGGTAAATAAAGCTTTCCCCTTGAAGGAGGGCCTAGGGGGCTTGAACCCTGGTCCTTGCACATGGTAACATGTGCACTTAACCAGGTGTGCCACCACCATCCTCCCTTTGATATAGTTCTTCTATGAGTCACTTAATGTTGAAATAACATCTGAAATGTATCTAATGTATTACTTTTATTATTTTTTAACAAGTTGGATTGCAAACAGCCTACATTACATTTTCCCATTCTTGTAAAATTAAATTTAGTCTTTAGGGAAAAAAAAAAAAGTTGCCCGGTTTTGTACATCAAAATGACATCTTTTACTACATAGGTCTCTACTAAGATTCTTTGTTGGGAGTGAACCACAAAGCAAAGTAGGACTCACACAGCTGGAGCCATTTACATTTTGGCATAAGGAAAGAGATAGTTGTCAACTGACTTGAGTGACCTCGAAGGCTGAAGGCTGGAGTGAGCGCCCGTGGTGTCTGTCTAATTCACCTGTGGAATTTTATGTCAAGTATTTTATTCCTCAGGAGCAGGGGGAGTTCGGTTAGACACATCACATCTGAATGTATCCTGCTCCCACTGGCTGTTCCGGGTGCCTATGCAGCATCCCCACAGCAGCGTGAGGCAGTTCACGTGCTTGCCAGAATGGGCGATGGGCAGAGACCCCTTTTCAGATGTCTGCCTCTGTAGAGAGCTTCTGCCTCCCTGTGATTTGTCACATCTTGGCTCACACTTTGAAATGCAAATTCAACACCAAGGGACAGAGTGAATTGATGACACAGGGGAGATTTGTTAATTCTGTGGAGAAGGATTATGCTTCTTTTAGGATTCATTTTTTTAATGAGGAAAACTGATACAACACAGAAAAAAGTGTAATTTAATTAAAAGTCATTTATGTGGGGTATGATTCAGTTTTGAAAATGAGATTCTGATATCTGTTTTGTCCCAGTTTCCTCTCTTCATATTTAAAACTGGACCCAGACAGTAATTTTATTTAATGAATGAAAAGAGATGGATTCTTCCAGTTGCTGGATGACTGGTAATAACTCAGGATGAACTAAATGATGTACTGATACATATTTTTTAACTTTTTAATTTTTTTTAATTTTTATTTTGCCTCCAGGGTTATCGCTGGGTCTCGGTGCCTGCACCATGAATCCACTGTTCCTGGAGGCTATTTTTTTTCCTTTTGTTGCCCTTGTTGTTTTATCATTGTTGTTGTCATTGCTGTTCATTGTTGTTGAATAGGACAGAGAAATTGAGAGAGGAAGGGAAGACAGAGGGGAGAGAGAAAGACAGACACCTGAAGACCTGCTTCACTGCTTATAAAGAGACCCCCTTAGGTGGGGAGTCGGGGGCTTGAACGGGGATCTTTAAGCTGGTCCTTGTGCTTTGTGCCTATGTGCGCTTAACCTGCTGCACTACTGCCTGACCCCCATGTACTGCTGTAAGATTATTTTATTAAAGATACAGGAGTTAAGAGACTATGCCTTCCTGTGTTCATTTGAATCTCTCTAGAAGTTTATAATACGGGAGTTAAGTGGATTCCACTAGGCAAAGACAAGAAGTAACTTAGATTCTAAGTGCATTGGTTCTATTTAAGTAACCCTAATGATAATATTCAATACACAACTCTATTATTTTCTCTTCTCCTTTTTCTTTATGAGGAGAGTGAGAGAGATTAGAGCACTGATTTGTCATATGAATATAATGTGTGTGATCTCCTATTATGTCACCTCCTGAGTCCAACCATGCTATTTTCCTAAAGAAATTAAAGCAAATTGTTCAATAAACAGGCACACTCTTTTTCATGTACTACTGTTTCCAATTGGCTAGGATTTTCTTGAAGACCCTTTCATCTACGTCCATCAGGGATATTGTCCATCAGGGTGACATTGGTCTTACACGTGTTAGGGAGTATTGAGTATTTCGGAAGAGTTTGAAGATTTGAGGTAGCAGTCTTCAGCAATAGTTATGGAGATGTCATTGTCAATCTCTCTGGGCCTGCACTTTTGTTAGGGAGGTTTTTGATTATGGTGTCTATTTCTTTGCCTGCAGTTGGCTTACTCATGTTTTGTATTTATTATCTCCCATTTTAGTCTCTGGAAGGTGTATTCTTCTAAAAAATATTTCTTTCAGGCCTCTACCTTGGTGGTATATAGTTCACAGAAGCATTGCAGGAAAGTTTGGATTTCTATGATCTGGTGTGATCTCTACCCTTTCATTTACCATATAATTTATTTGGGTCTTCTCCCTCCACCCCACACTCTGCCCTTTATTATTATTATTTTTTAGTGAGTCTGGCTAGAGACTTGTCAGTTTTGTTGTATGAGTACCGTGCGTTAACCAACTGCATCACTGGAGCTCCAAGACTTGTCAATTTTGTTTATCTTTTCAAAGAACAAACTCTTGGCTTCATTTTTCTTTTCTTTATTTGTTGTTGTTGTTGTTGTTGTTTATTTTCAGGGTTGTTGATTTCTACTCGAATCTCTGTTATTTCCCTCCTGCCTGTTTGGAGTTTACTTTGTTTTTCTTTTAAAAAAATCTTTCCAGAGTGAAGTTGAAATACTTACTTGAGTCTTTTCTTGTTTTCTAATCTATGTGTGCATGGCTAAGCATTTCCCTATTTATTTTTACTTTTGCTTGCTGCAGTGTCCAGCTCTGTGGGGTCTTAAGAAGGGGAGGGAAATGAGACTGATAGGAAAGGAACCTTGGAACCCTTTAGGGAATGGAACACTGAGCTTTATTAAATATACTTTATTAAAGCATTTTTATGTAACAATTTTTGGCTCACTTCCCCATGAATCTGGACCCTCCCACTTATGTAATTATTTGCTTTTTTTGGTTTGCGTCAGTCTCTTCCTATATTCGAGCCTGGGGTAATATCAGGAGCAGTTCAGGGTGGTCTTACAGCGTGTAGTATTCGGAGGGTTTCCCCAAAATGCTGTCTTAAGTGGTCTTCCACTGTTTCTCTCCCATGGTCAGCATGACCTGGTCTCCTACCTCTTGCTGCTAGTAGTGATGGATCTTTGAAGTCATGGAGTTTTAAACCTAACGATGGTTTTGGATTTTTACAGTCGATCTTTGATCCGTTTTGAGTTAACTTCTGTGCATGGTGTGAGGTTGAAGAAAGTTCTCTGATTTGTTCTTGTGGCTCCTTGACTGTAGATCAGTCACCTGGAAATTGAGGCTTTACTTCTGGCCTTCTGATATGAGGAAATATAAGTGAAATTTACACAAGTGGTAATCAAAGACAACCATTTGTAAGAAGTATAAGTATCAAAAAAAAAAAACCTCCAGTTAGTCTTTCCCAGGCACGGGTGAGGCTCTGATTGGTCAGATATTTTTTTCACTCAAATAGAGCTCCCGCCACTTAGAGAAAAACTAGAAGGAAAGCAAAAAGTGTAAGGATTGGAATGAAACCCCTGTTGAGCCAGGAATCTTGGTACAGAAAATAGCTCAGCAGGAAGCCTGCTAGGAATGGCTGCACAGCCCTGGAGGCTGTTTCTGGGGTTGCGGGGAGGGGTGAGCTTCAGAAATAATCAAAAGCTTTCCTTTATTTTTCCTCCTGGCCTCCGTTTTCTAACCCAAGAGTGAGCTATAGGACCCCTCCTTGGTGTCACACTTAGGACGCCTTACCCACCCTCCTGCTGGCGGCCCAGTATCCTCCCCTATCCAGAGAATCCCAGGTCACAAGCTGATGCTGGTTGGATCTCCCGCCAGCGGCTGCCTCCTAGTCCTACTTCTCATTTCTATATGTAATCCCCTTTTAGTTAACTAATTCTCGGATGCTCACGAAAGTTAGCATTCTTGATTCTGCACTATATCAGTTCCCATTTATATTTCTCATTTATGTCTTTAACAAAAAATTCTTTATGATTGAAATAGGTGTGTATGAATATCTGAAGTACATAAGCTCTGGTTTATGTCTTCAGTTTTTCTTTATAATAAACTTTGTTTTTCATTAGTCGTCTAATTACCTCATTAGTGTTGTAACCGAAATAAGTTAGCTAAATTGGATAAACTAACCCAAATCAATGTAAAACGAATATTCTAAGCCTTAAATTAATGAAAGAATTGAAATTTAAGAAGATAGAATGCATAATGGAACTATTTTATCTGTTAACATGTCATAAAACAATCTCATATGTTATGCTTGCTATTGAATTAACTACACCAATTAATTAAAAAAAGGTAACAAGAATAATATAGCCTCATTATAAATGACAACTCAGGTCAGCAAAATAGCTCACTTGGGTAGTATACTTGTCTACTGTGTGTACAGCTCAGCTCCTAGCCTGCTTTCCCCTACACTGGATGAAGCTTGAGATACTGTGGTCTCTTCACTCTCTACCAGCTCTCCTTTTATCTCCTCTCCTTTTCTCTCCTCCCTTCTCCTTTCCTTTCTTTCTCTTCTATCTTTCTCTCTCTCCTTTATTGTAGGGATTAATGGTTTACAATTTACAGTAAAATCGAGTCATTTGTACCTGTGCAACGTTTCTCAGTTTTCCACATAACACTGTAACCCCCACCTAGGCTACTCCTTTGCTTCATTTTCCAGGAGCTGGACAGCCCCACCCCAGTGCTTTACTTCTGTGCAATACACCAACTCCAGCCCGAGTTCTGCTTTGTGCTTTCCCTTTAGTTATTTCTCAACTTCTGTCTGACTGGGATCATCCGTATTCATCCTTCCTTTCCTGGCTTTTCCTGCTTAACATGATTTCTTTAAGTTCAATCCAAGATGAGGTGAAGAAGTTGAATTTTTAATAGCTGAGTCCTATTCCATTGTGTGTACATAGCACAACGTACTCGGCCACTCATCTGTTGTTGGGCACCTGGGTTGCTTCCAGGTTTTTGGCTATCACAAACTGTGCACTTCAGCCAACACCATACTCTGTTTTATTGTTCTTTTGAAAAAGAAAAACACAAACAAAAACCAAAAATGTGCAAACAACAAACCTATAAGTCTTAATCTCTGTTTACTTGCCTTTCTTTCTTGTCCTTCTTTATATCTGTCTGAACACTGCATAGCTTTCTGTTTGAAAAGTCCTTAAGCTATCTTATGATCTAGTAGCACCAATCCTAGGCACATAGCCAAAGGACACGGGAGCACTAATTTAAAATGATTGTGCACTTTTATGTTTAGAACTGTTCATAATATCAAAAATCTGGAAGCAACCTAAGTTCCTAACAGTAGACAATTGGGTAAAGACATTTATAGTGGATATATTCAGTGGGGCAAGCAATTTGTAATGACGATTGTAGATTTGGCTCATGCTCAGATGTAAACTCCTGGGGCTACTCCCATTTGGTGTTCTTTTCTTTTTAATTACTTTCTGTTGCTCAACAGTCTGATAATGCCTTGCATCCAGCAGGTGCTCAATAAACTCCATTGAATTACTGAAAATTGATCACTTGCCCTTAGCCAGTAAGTTCCACATTAGAAACAACTACAACTTATTATGGCCGGCTGATTAGGTTGCTTGGACTAAATTATCTTGGTAACAAGTTTATAGACTGAGTGCTCTTTCTAAGAACTCTTTCAGTTTACCTTGCTTGAGTCAAGTCCTCCATTGAAAATTAGGAGTGTAGTATTGTAAGGATATAGTTTTCTTTTTGTTGTTGGTTTTGTTTTCATGTGAGCTTCAGTGTTCCAGGTTGACAGAGAAAGAGTGAGAACGAGAGTAATTGAGAGACGGAGAGAAAGAGACCGCAGTACATAAGCTTTCTCCATTGCCCTGGATGTCAGGCTGGAGCCTGGGTCATGTGCACTTTCTAATTGAGTTATCCTGCCGGCCCTTTATTTTCTTTTTAATACCACATTTATTTTAAGTGACGATACACGTTTAACTTTAATTTGGAAAGTTTCATTTGCAGTAGACCATTTACTATTCTACTTCTTTTTCTGATAGAGAAAATATTTTGATACTGGCAATTTTTAGAAAAGCACATGGGGGGTCATATGGATAAATTTTTCTTGGGGGGCATGCTATAGCCCACCTGGTTAAGTACACATATTACCATGCATAAGGAACCAGGTTCAAGCCCTACCTGCAGGGGAAAGCTTTGCGAGTGGTGAAGCAGGGTTTCAGGTGTCTCCCTCTCTCTCTCTCTCTCTTCTTTTAAATAATTTTTTTATTGGATAGAGACAGCCAGAAATCAAGACGGAAGGGGGTGATAGAGAGAGTGTGAACCAGAGAGACACCTGCAGCCCTGCCTCACCACTTGCAAAGCTTTCCCCTTGTTGTTGTTACAGTTGCCATTACTGATGTTGTTGGATAGGACAGAAAGAAATGGCGAGAGGAGGGGAGACAAAGAGGGGGAGGGAAAGACAGACACCTGCAGACCTGCTTCACCACTTGTAAAGCGACTCCCCTGCAGGTGGGGAGCTGGGGGCTTGAGCTGGAATCTTTGAGCTGGTCCTTGCACTTTGCGCCATATATGCCTAACCCACTGTGCTACTGCCCGGCCCCCTAAAGTCTTTTTTTTTTAAGAAGAAAATACTTCTTGAGAGTATTTTATGTTCACTTGTTATTAATGACTTCAGAATAGTTGACAGGATTTTAAGATTAGGGGGTTATAATCTCTCACTGCTTCACCACTAGTTTTGTGTCTCTGCCCAAATGATCCCCACCATAGCTGTCAAAAACCTGAGAGACAAGTTTGGTTACTTTTATTTTTATAATTGCAACAAGGGTTATTACTGAGCTCAGAGCTTGTGCAATCCATCATTGCTGCGAGTGGTATTTCAGCCCACACCTCTCCTCACCCCCCTTCCCCTCCTGTTTTCCTTTCTTCCTTCCTTCCTCCCTCCTTCTCTCCTCCCTTCCTTCCTTCCTTCCTCCCTTCCTAGATCAGAGAGAAAAAGAGAGGTGGGTGCAGGAAGAGAGAGTTCAAGACACTCCAACACTGCTTCACTGCTTGTGAAGTTTCCCTCAGTTCCCTGCAGGTGGTATCTGGGGACTTGAACCTGTGTCCTTGGCATTGTAACATGCACATCTTATCCAGTGCACCACCTCTCAGCCCTGTTTTCTATCCTTTTTTTTTTTTTTGCAAGTTCATGTGCTTTAAGTATATATTCCACATGTGAGTGAAAACATCTATAGTTGTCTTCTCCCTCCTATTTCACTGAACATAATCGCCTCCAATTCCATCCATTTTGTACTGAACGATTCAGTATTATCTTTTTAAGTTGCAGAGTAATAGTCCCCTGAATAGATTGCCCATAACTTTTTTTCTCCAGTCATCTGTGGGTAGACTTTTAGGTTGTTGCCACTGCCTGATTATTGTGAACAAAGCAGCTAACATGGAAATAACTATCTTGTCTAATTTTTAATAAGGGGGGGTTGGCTTGGGTATAAGAAAGATGAGACCATGAGGCTGTTGGGTCTTCTCAAGAGTTTTGAATCCACTCAACATTAGTACTTTATTGAATCTCTCTGGCAAAAAAAAAAAAGAATTAAAAATGTTAGTGGTACAATTTGTTGGTGTCAAAAAGCCAGCAGATCTTAATATTTGCTTATTAGTTTTGGGGAGGTAGAGGTAGCACAGGAGGGATAGAGGGGGTGAGTCCACTCCAAGGTATGACTTGCCTCTGAAAAATAATGTTCTAGTGTCATTCATGAATTGTACCCAGAGAAAATTGAACTCCTAGAATAGAAATGATGCATCAGAGCAAAAATAACTCTGGGAAGAAACTACTTCCACTTAGGTGTCTGACCTCAGGCAGATGATTAGGATAATTCCACTTATGAACTGAGAGTGTGCAGGCTATTATAATTCCAAGTTACCTCAAATCAGTTATTACATTTCAAAAGTCTTTTTTTTTTCTGAAATAGACCTGGAGTAATTAAGCCTCTTTGAAAAGCAGGCATAGTTATGATTTATACCAAAACATTATAAACTAAAACTTTCTCAGAAGCTAAAATGTTATATTCTCTGAACCTGTTGGAACCCAAAAGCTGCAGGTGCTTCTTTGAAAAATGACATTTCCATCATCTACCTGACAAGCACAGCTGAAATATCAGAGTCATAAACATTCTGCTTCTGTGCCAGCTGCTGTTTCCCTGGGAACAGCCTGAGTTGCAACAGGAAAGGAAATGCCCTTCAGTTAGAACTGGGAGATTTTGGATATTTTATTAAATATGTATCTGGATAGATCTGACATTCTTGAGATTATAAAAATTTCCCTTAAGATTATTTTTTCCACACATATATAAATTTACATATATAGCTCCAAATTTTATTAAACGTTTTGCATGTTTGTTTGTTTATATTTAGCTTTAATGTTGCATGATAAAATGTAGTCCTAACTTTTTTAAGATATTTTTTTTTATTTTTAATTTTCTTTATTTATTGGATAGAGACAGCCAGAAATCAAGGGAGAAGGGTGATAAAGAGACACCTGCAGCCCTACTTCACCACTTGCAAAGCTTTCCCCCTGCACATGTGTTACAATGTTCAAGGACCCAGGGGCTCAAACCTGGGTCCTTGAACATTGTTAACACGTGTGCTCAACCAAGTGCGCCACCACCTGGCCCCTGTAGTCATAACTTTTAACATTTTACTTAACACTACCTAGATATTGCTAAATATTACTTATTGTTCAGTTCGGTATATTTTTAAAAAGCATGTGACTAGAATATTTCTTTTTAAAATTATCTATTTGGTTGATAGGACAAAGATAAATTGAGAGAGAAGAGAGATAGAGAGGGAGAGGATGAAAGAGATAACTGCAGCACTGCCTCACCAGTTGAGGGGATTCCCACCTACAACTGGGAACCAAGGCTTGAACCTGGGACCTCCATGGTAATGTATAGATCAACCAGATATACTGCCATCCAATAGATTTATTTTATTTGCCATGAGGGTTATCTTTGGAACTCCATGCTTGTACTAGGAATCAACCATTTCTGGCAATGATTTCTCCTCTTTTTTTTTTTTTTTCTTTTCTTTCTTTTATTTGCCAGAATAGAAAGAATTGAGATGGGAGGGGAAGACTAGAGAGGGAGAGGAAAAGAGAGACACCTGCACCATTACATCACTGCTTGTGAGGCTTCCTCCCATGCTGATGGGGACATGGGGCTTGGGTCCTTGCTCAAGGTAATAGGGGCACTCAGTTGGGTGTGCCACTGCCAGGCCTGTGGAAAGATTACTGATGCAGAATAGTATAGATGGATTAATATTTCTATTTTCCAACCTATCTAATATTAACATTTTAATAGATAATACAGTTATTTACAAGTTTATTCTGTATTCTTGAAATTCACAAAGTAATAGTATTATTTATAATGTTAGAACATATTTAAATACAATATCCAAATGTCCTTTTATGTGTAAGAGCCAATGGTATTTTTAAAAAGTGTAAATCAAAGCCCACAAATCTTTGCACTGAACCATTATTATTAGGGACATGTTAGGCTCTGCTATCAGTAAAGCATTGCTAAATATTTCTTCTACTTTCATAGCAAAGACAACTATTTCAAGAGATTTCTAAAGCCTGCTGCATTATCTTGAATTGCCAAATTCTACTAATCAGGGATCAACTGACTGAGAGTATCCTCACCATCATTCTTGGCTGATATTTGTTCTCATTCAAATTTTGCATATGATTTGATATTATGATCCATATGTTCAACTCACAATTTTTGAAAGCAATTCGCTATTTGGCACTTAATTTTGTAAAGTGAAAGGGAAATATACAAACCTGAGAGTAAAGTATTCAATTTTTTTTAAATGTGCTGTTTCCACCATAAAAATATGTAAATCTGTAGATAGTTTTTTTGTGTGTGTGTACTTCATGAATAATCACTTATAATCTGTAATATTAGAAATTGTGACACAATATTCATTTTCATCAGCCATCAGGAAATTCAAAACAAATCTACAATACCTTTCCTGCCAACTACTATTAAAATTAAAAATATATATATGTATATATATGTATATATGTACATATATATATGTTAGCTTTATTGCGATACTGAGAGTTAGAATGCTTATAATTTGGTGGTGGAATTATAAAATTGTATAGTTCTGGGAGTCAGATGGTAGTGCAATGGGATAAGCACACGTGGCGTGAAGCACAACGACCGGCGTAAGGATCCTGGTTTGAGCCCCCGGTTCCCCAGCTAAAGAGGAGTCCCTTCACAGGCGGTGAAGCAGGTCTGTAGGTGTCTGTCTTTCTCTACCCCTCTCTGTCTTCCCCTCCTCTTTCCATTTCTCTCTGTCCTATCCAACAGCGACATCAATAACAACAATAATAATAGCTACAACAACAATAAAACAACAAGGGCAACAAAAGTGAAAATAAATATTAAAAACATTTAAAAATTGTATAGTCCTTAAGGAAGGCAATATGCAAACAAAAATTTGAAAGTTCAGAACAATTTTGTTCTTTTAAAAATTTGTTTTTATTATCTCTATTTATTGGATAGAAATAGCCAGAAATTGAGAGGGAAGGGGGTGATAGGGAAAGAGACAGATACCTGCAGCTCTGCCTCACCATTCGTGAAGCTTTCTCCCTGCAGGTGGGAACCAGAGGCTCGAACCTGGGTCCTTGTGCACTGTGACATGTGTGCTCAACCAGGTGCACAAACAGCGGGCCCATATTTTGTTCTTAATAGCTAAAAAGTGACTTTGAGTTCAGGGCTCTCCTCTAAGACATTTATTTTATAACCCATTGTTTACAAATTTATATATGCCCCTTATCAGATTTATTTAATAGCAAAATTGAGAGGGAAGAGGGAAATAGAGAGGGAGAGAAAGATAGTCACCTGCAGCACTGCTTTACCACAAGCAAAGCTTTCCCCCTGTATGTGGGGCCCAGGGGTTTGAACCTGGATCCTTGTGCATTGTGTAACATATTTGATTAACCAGGTGCTCCACTACCTGCCCCCATTTTTTTAAGACTCTTCCTTGAATGCTTAAGAGGAATGCTCACTTTTAATTTTCTTCTTAAGTTTTGCTTTAATTTTTATTTATTTATTATCATATAGAAACAGACAATGAGAGGGGTGATAGAAAGGGAGAGAAACAGAGAGAGATACCTGCAGTCCTGCTTCACCACTCCTGAAGCTGTCCCCTGAAGGTGAGGACCAGGGGCTAGAACCCAAGTTCCATACAGTTCTCACCATCAGAGTTGCATCTCTCTTATCCCCTACATTGGAAACTTCCCTATTTTTTAGCCTTCTGGGAGGATGGACCAAAAGTCTTTTGGGGGTGCAGAAGGTGGGAGGTCTGGCTTCTGTAATTGCTTCTCTGCTGGACATGGATGTTGACAGGTGAATCCATACCCTAGACTGTTCCAGGGCTCTGCAGAGGTGAGGTTCTAGGACACATTGGTGAGGATGTCTGTCCAGGGAACTCAGGTTGGTGTCATGGTAGCACCTGCAACTTGGTGGGTGAAAGGCGGGAGTATAAAAAGCAGGACAAATTGTTTAATACACAGGAATCCAAAGGTCGGAATGCAGGAGATGAAATTAAGATCTTTGTGTGGGAAGAAGCTAGGAAATCTACTTTAGATATGTTCCAAGTCGATTTTAGGCATGTTCCAAGGGGCCCTTTAGTATTTTTGATGTCATAATGTGGATTATTAAATCAACTATACTGTAAGCCATAACCCCCATAAACTATACATCTGTAAAGAAAACAATTTCTATTATGTAAAATAAGTTAAATTTTAGATGATATCTGCATCTTCTTTTTTAAAAATTTTAATATTTATTTATTTTCCTTTTGCTGCCCCTTATTGTTTTTCATTGTTGTTGTAGCTATTATTGTTGTTGTTACTGATGTCGTTGTTGTGGGTAGGACAGAGAGAAATGGAGAGAGGAGGGGAAGACAGAGAGGGGGAGAGAAAGACAGACACCTGCTGACCTGCTTCACCGCCTGTGAAGCGACTCCCCTGCAGGTGGGGAGCCGGGGGCACCAACCCGGATCCTTACTCTGGTCCTTGTTCTTCACGCCACGTGCACTTAACCCGCTGCGCTACTGTCCGACATCCCCATATATCTGCATCTTCTAATGATATATTGACCACTGGACTGCTAATTTGGGTAGTTAATATTTTGTCAGATCTATGATTTGTGAATATTTCCTATTTTTTTTTTAACCAGAATGCTAGTCAGCTCTGGCTTATGGTGGTGTGTGGGGGGGGGGGATTGAACCTGGGACTTCAGAGCCTCTGGCATGACAGTCACTTTGCATAACCATTATGCTATCTCCCCTGCCCTGGTAGTTATATTTTGTTAAATGCCATTGTGCGCCTCTGTGTTTGTTTTTATGTAGATAACTTGTTTTCTGTAATGAATATTATATGTTGCCTAGTTGAGACCATGGTCATTAGAGAAATTTATTTGTATTAGTGCAGGGGGAATCTAACTCATTGTGATCAAATTTTATCATTTACATAGAAAAATATTAATAAATTGAGGTGTATAGAAGCAGAACTAATGGGAGTCGGCCTGTAGCGCAGCGGGTTAAGCACATGTTGCGCAAAGGGCAAGGACCTGCATAAGGATCCTGGTTCAAGCCGCGGCTCCCCACCTGCAGGGGAGTCGCTTCACAGGTGGTGAAGCAGATCTGCAGGTGTCTTTCTTTCTCTCCCCCTCTCTGTCTTCCCTTCCTCTTTCCATTTCTCTCTGTCCTATCCAACAATGACAACAACAATAATAACTACAACAATAAAACAACAAAGGCAACAAAAGGGAATATATATAATATGTATAAATATCTATATAGAATGTACATTTATATATAACACATAAATATATATTATATATTTTTTCTATATATAATATATATAGAGAGAAAATCTTTAAAGAAAAGAAGCAGAACTAATATACGAAAGAATCTGAGATGGCAGTAAGCCTTTTATATCTATGAGTAAGGTGAAAGTATGATTATGTAGAAATATTACAGCAACATATTGGAGAAAAAGGAGTGTGAACAAGTGAAAGGAAAAGTGAAAAATCATGAGAGATAAACCCTATGACATATAAACAAACTGCAGTCGGGTACCTCTAGATACCATCAACATGAATCATTTAATATTGACCTTCCTTGCACTTCAGAAATGAGCCAAAGTTTTCTTTAGATAGTAAATTGACATTTAGAAAAAAAAAAAATCTTTGAGCATCATGTTAAGTGAACTTCTCGATAAAAGCACATGTGAAGATTCCCTTTTAAACATTTTGAGATAAATGGACCCGGAATGGTTCATTTCGTTAGTGGTCTTTCTTCTGGAAGTCTCTAAGTATCACCGTGCCTTTTCATTTGTTCTTGACAATCTGACCTTTTCCCCCTTAACAGCCTCCGTCTATCACCTGTAGTCTCACATCAATGCTTCCCTGGCCAGAATGCCAGAAAAGACAGAATCCAAAGTTGACTGTCTTGAGAGTGATGCTTTAACTCTCTGTATCATATAGCTCTTTACCCTTCACATATGAAAAGCTGTTATCCTCCTAGTATCAGGTAAGTTTCTCCAACACTGGGCCTCTGTTTAGGAGTATCAGAGCCCTCTACAAATTCTTTGCTATGTCAGAATCTTTGCATTTTTCCTCATAGATCAGAATAATTGAATTTTATAGACAAAGAAAAAAATCAAATTTTTCATTGAATGAATCTCAATGAATGAATCTCAAATATAACATATTAGTTGAATGAATCTCAAATATAACATATTAGTGGTAAGTACTTTGAATAATACTATTCCTAGTATTCTAACATTTTTTTGTTTGACCTGTCAAACAATTTTCCAATGTAAATTTACTGTTTTAGAGTCTCACCAGGAAGGCATGAAGTTTCTAATTTCTCCTAATTTCTCCTATATTCACATAGTAGAAGGTCATTGCAACTGTCAGAGTCATTTGGCAAGACTCAGTGTCTGGTTATTTCCTCCTTTTCTTATTTAAAATGCCTGCAGATTCATACATTTTAAAGTAATGACTGTAAGAGCACTCATAATTTGGAAAATATAGAAATAGATTATATTTTCACATTGAACCCACTATTTAAGTATTTGTATATTATTTTAAACCACACTTGAAACCTATGTATGTTATGTACCTGAAAAGAATAGCTTCAGTAACTGAAGAGAAGTATAGAGAACAGGAATAGACTAGAGAATTACTTCTCCTTTCTTTCTCTCCAGTTCAGAGACATAACACCTGTCTATTTCAGAAGCTAAAAAATAAATTATCCAATCACAGTTACATCAAAAAAATAGTCAACTGACTAGTCCCTGCACTAGTTCCTTATGAATGCATAAGGAAGCACACACTAAAACTATAGCATGTAAATAAAGGATGAGGAAAAAAGTTCCCCATTCCTTTATTTTATATGGCTTGTCAAAAGTAGATAAAAGAGAACAGCAATAGAATTTTAGAAGCTGCAAAAGCCATTTCTTAAGAAAGAAAAAAAATACAGCTTTCAAATGAAAAGATTTAACGCGTATTGAATTTGTTTTAAAAAGGCACAAATGCAGGATATCAGTGATGAACACTTAGAAATCCAAAGGTATGAAAAGTTCACAGATATCTTTTTAGATCATTAAAAAGAAAAATAATATACTGTCGTCTACAAAGTTCATTCGACTAAAGACTTGAAGAAACCACTAGTTTTCAAATATGTACAGTATTAATATCTCAAATATTTTCATTATGACATTTATATACTGTGTGACCATTCATTTCTCTTTCAGTTCTTGCCCTCAGGTCTTTATTATATGTTGCCCCTAGAAATTTCTTTATCAACACAGGCAGGACATCTTTCCACTGCTCAATACCATTTAGTGACTCCTTCAGTGGTTAGATAGAGCATATGTTCCATAGTTTACAGTATCTCCTCATTTCCTAAATCTTAGCGGAGTGGTGACCGTGCGTGCAGTACTCATGAAGTTTGATAAATGGAAGGAGAAATGAAGAATGGAGTGCCAGTCAGTGCAAGCTCCTTTACGTGGCCACTCCAGTTTTCTAAAGGGAGAATAATGCACATTTAATTCCACTACTCAGAATAATCAGCCTTTTGAGAAAACTCAGAGTTTAGTAAGAAAGACAGACACAGAAACTAATAAGAAAAGTGTAGTATGGGGGGTGGGGTGGATGGTAGCGCAGCGGGTTAAGTGCACATAGTACAAAGCACAAGGACCGGCTTAAGGATCTGGGTTCCAGCCCCCAGCTCCCCACCTACAGGGGAGTCGCTTCACAGTGATGAAGCAGGTCTACAGGTGTCTATCTTTCTCTTCCCTTCTCTGTATTTCCCTCCTCTCTCGATTTCTTTCTGTTCTATCTAGCAATAAAGACAACAATAGCAATCACAACAACAAGGGCAACAAAAGGGGAAAAAAATGGCCTCCAGGAACAGTGGTTTCGTAGTATAGTCACCCGAGCCCCAGCAATAACCCTGGAGGCAAAATAAATACTACTAGTAATAATAAAATTAAAATATATAAAAAGTGTAATATGGACCTGCCAACATATAATTTTGCAATATAAAATATAAAAAATGAAAATAAATAAAAGTGTAATATGGAAAATGCCATAAACATACATTTGAAAAGTTCTATGAGAGATAAGAGTATGTGAGAAGAATAAGGAGAGAGACTTGTACAAATGAACAGCCTATTTTAAATCTCGAAATCATAACCACTACTTTGATAGCATTGTTCATTTTTAAAGTGTTATATAGTTTCCATTTATTTTAAACTGTGTATGTGTGAATACATCATTGGAAAAATCAATGGATAAAAGGATGATATATATTTCTTTAAAAACAAAAAAATAGATCATTGCATAGGCAGAAACAATTTTTTATATCAGGCACACATGCATGAAAGATAGAAATTAATTTTATTTAGATCTTGTTTTCTGAAAACTAATAAAGTCATATGTCCATGTTTGCTTCTAGTAGAATGATGAAAACTATAAATCTATTTGGCATATGATGTGCATATTTTATTCTCTTAATTATTTCTATGTAATTTGAAAATTAAAATGCTGATTTAGTTTAATTTGATTTGATTAAAAATCCTCATGATGTTGTCTGTTATTGTATCTATGTTGGATAGTTCTTTATCCACATGTCATTGTCATCTGCCTGACTTTAAGGCATTGTGAGAACATAACAGGATGCAAATTCCAAAACATAACAGATTGCACAAACTAATTTTCAGGTACATACTTACTAGTGCATTCTGATAAGTATAAAGATTTTTGTCGTTGTTAGGCTTTCATCAGCCAAGGATGACTTTTGCAGAGAGAGAGAGAGAGAGAGAATGAGAGAGAAGGGGAAAGCAGGGAAGATACCACAGAATTGAAATCCCCCCCTGGAGTCGCCATGGACAGACTCAATATAGTCACGTCTTTATTTTCACTGTGCAGAATCTGAAATCTTCATTTCAACTTTACTTACCACTTAAAAATTATGTGGCTTCTTTTCCCAGACATTCCCATACAGAGATAACGGGATAGTCTACAGTACAAGTAGTCAACTTTCTAGTTTCCAGGTTTGGCATTTTGTTAGACACCTGAAAATCTATAGTTTCATCTTATAGTTTCCTAACCCATAAAACATGACGCTTTTCCTTTGCTCTATTTGGCAGGTTCTGAATGAGTTCCTGCATGGGGATTAGTCATGGGCAAGACTTTCATGATTAGTTTGGAGAGTTTACCTCTTCTTTCTATTTTTCCAGAAAGGGAAAATTGCTGACCATATACCATCTATACATAGAAAAAAACAACAACAAAGAAAAAGTCTTATATTAAAATATTAAGAAAGACACTCTAATTGGTTTGTACTCAGTTGCGCAAGTTGCTATAATACTTCTCAGTTTGTTGCTGTCCCTTTCAACTTGTCTTATGTTTGCTATGGCTAAGTCATTTTCAAAGTTTGCTCTCCCTGTAGGTCTTCAATTTTCTGTAAATAAATTCAAATCCAGTTGGCTTCTATTCTATTATCAACAGCCTTTATTATATTCAGGAGAATTAATCATCATCTATTTAATACAGGAAACTTAGAGCTTTACTTCATGTGCATGGTACATTTCATTCACTATCAACACATTGTAGACTAGAAGTTAAGATAGTGATTGACAGATGAAAGTGCTAACGCTCATTGTGAATGGTTTTAGTACCTCTAAATGACTAAGTTAAGTTTGACAAATCTGGCTAAACTAAATATATATATGCATTGTTAGCAACTATCATTCTCATTGGATTTATAGCCTAGTGTATCTCTTGCTTTGTGTTCTAGTAAAAGGAAAGCACAGATTAAGAAGCCATGATGCGGGATTTGGGCGGTAGCGCAGCGGGTTAAGCACAGGTGGCACAAAGCACAAGGACCCTGTTAGGATTCTGGTTCAAGTCCCCGGCTTCCCACCAGCAGAGGTGTTGCTTCACGGGCGATGAAGCAGTTCTGCATGTGTCTATCTTTCTCTCCCCCCTCTCTGTCTTCCCCTCCTCTCTCCATTTCTCTCTGTCCTATCTAACAATGACAACATCAATAATAACTACAACAATTAAAAAAATAACTATTTTTAAAAAAGAAGCCACGATGCTTGAAATACTTGTAACTTAAGATTGACTTAAGGATTAAGATCACTTCTCAATATTTATATAATTTTTCTGTAATTCCTCATTTATTTTTATTTGAAACATTCATGCTCAGTTGATGCCCAGAAGATGGAGGAGGAGCTGGAGGAGGAGGAGAGAAGTATAATTATGCAAATGTTTTCCAGGTTATGAAAAGATAAATTGCTTTTAGTAATTCATTCCAGGTACCTGTCTCCGACTTAGAGAAGGGTATTCTCATATGTTTGGCTGACTCTTCTATTTGTTGCTATTAGAAGAAATCTATTAATTAAAAATGTGTGACATATTTGAGTAAAGAGAAAGGAAATAATTAATGTGCTGTAACAACATTGTGTAGGTTTCACTTATGTTACTGCCAAGATTTGAACAGAATGTAGGAAATTAACATTGATCTCAATGCCTCAGACTTCTTCCCTCAAGCCAGTCATAGTCACACCCAGAGGGTTGTTTTTTTTTGTTGTTTGTTTGTTTTGTTTTTTTAATCATGTCTTATACTTATTTTATCAGTTTAAAAAGCTGAAAAAGGCAACATAAAGGTGAGGAATTTCATGTGATAATGTTTGTCTCTTAAACAACCACTAGACTATAGATTTGATCAGAGAATTATTATTTTATTTATATTTCTTTATACAAAAGAACTTGAGTTTATTGAGGTACTCAAGGATAGAGACATATTTCTATTTTTCCTTTGCCATTGTTTCTGTTTTACTTACTTTGAGAATCTTCTTTATTTATTTAGACCCAAACACTGCTCAGCCCTGGCTTATGATGGTGCTGGGACAGAACCAGGGACCTTGTCACATCAGGGATGGAAGTTGTTTCTTGCAGAAATGTTATGATACCTTCCCAACCAGCCTGAAGTTCTTATTATCTAAAGTTATAATCCATAGTCACAAGACACACACACACACACACACACACACACACACACACACACGTTTCTTTTTTTCTTAGTCAGAATGAAGGTGGCAGTTTGCTAGAAGTGGTGGATATGGTTTAAGCTCCTAAGAGTTAATGTTAATAAGTTCTAAAAGTGGAAAGTAAACTCTAGAGCATCCTTTAATGCTTTCCAAATTTGAGTGTGACTGTGCCACCCAGAGTTCTTTGAAGTTTTTCTTCTTTGCTTTCATGTTTTCCCCTCATTCCTGGGCTTTACCATTCCCGGGTGACTTTTTTTAGTTCGGGATGAACAGAGAGCCAAGAACAGAGACACCTTAGTCTCAGTTTCCTCTAGAGAAGTGGAGCTAGAGCTCGCAGCCAGGTGATGTACGTGGCAGAGAAAGTGGGATCCAAGCTAGTTTCACGTTTTCAAACTGTACCTTAATCTTTTACATTTCTATCGGGCAAATAGGAAAATGAATTTTTAATAAGAAAATTGATGCTCGTAATTCAGGTAGTTGGCTAATGGAGAATCATTTGCACAGATTCTAAAATTAAAAGATCCATAAATCAAGTCGAGGATGTCTTTTGTTTTCAGTTTATGTCGGTTCCTGTGAAGGATATGTCTAAGGTTTGTGTGGACTAAAAGGAGAATGTGAACATAATTCTTCCCGGTTTGGGCCTAGCCGTCTTCCACATAAATGGTGCTATTTGGGGTGTGTGCTTATTTTGTATTTTATTTATTAGGACAGGGAGAGAAATTAAGAGGGGAGAAGAAACTTGCTTCCCAGCTTCTAAATTCATGGAGTTTCTCTCCTGCAGATGGGGACTAGGGACTTGAACCTGGGGTTCTGTCCTTGTGCATAGTAAATATTGTCTGTGCTTAACTGGCTGTGCCAAAGCCTGGCCTTGGTGAATGTCTATCTCAACAGTATCATCTGAAATGACAGTGTTAGATTTAATTATCTTAGAAACTTCTTAGATAATAATTTCTTAGAAGATAATTCGTTTTTCTGTACTTGACTTTTGTTTTTATAGGGAAAATCTTTTCTTTTCCTAAGCAATATACATCAGAAAAATCAACATATATATGACATTTGAGTGTACACACACACACACACACACGCACACACACACTTTTAAGCCATACACAGTCAACCTGTGCTCTTAGTTTAATAGAGAACTCAATCCTGGGTTGATTCTAGTGTTTGTGTGATTTTTACTTTTAACATTTAACTTCCTTCTGTCTTGAGTATGTTTATGTTTGTGTGTGTATGCCGTAATTTTATGTTTTCCTCAAATCACCTTTAAATTTTAAAAGAACTTTTATTATAGTTATTTTATAAAGACAGCCAGAAACTGAGAGGGAAGGGAGAGATAGAGAGGGGGAGAGAGACCTGCAACCCTGCTTCACCACTGGCAAAGCTTTCCCCCTGCAGGGGGAAGGAGGGGATGGGGCAGAGGCTTGACTCCACTCCCTGAGCCTCCTAACATGTGCACTCAACCAGGGGCACCACCACTCAGGGTCCCTGATACTTCTTGATCTTAATTTTTAATTCGTTTTTGTTCATTACCTTCTTAAATGATAAAACTGCATTATATAGTGCAATTATTACTATTTTTTAAAGATTTATTTACTTATTATTGAAAAAGATAGGAGGAGAGAGAAAGAACCAGACAACACCCTGGTGCATGTGCTGCCAGGAATTGAACTTGGGACCTCATGCTTGAGAGGCCAGTGCTTCATCTACTGCACCACCTCCAAGAACACCTGCAGTTATTTTTGAATCTTTCATTCTAGTCTATTAATATATATATATATATTTTGGGGATTTCATATGTTATTACCATAGCTTTAGCAAGAATAACTCTTTAGTGTGACTTAATGCAAATATTATTTCAGTTTTGAATGTCTCATAGCCTATCTTATTATATATAAATTATATTTATTATGTTACATGTTATATATGATATATGTATCAAATCATATATAATTATATTTATATTTGGAATATTTAGATTTTCTAGGCATTGCTTAATGACACAGTGGATATTCTATTTTTTTTAAATACCCTACACCCTATTGGTAGAAATAATTATATGCAAGACAGTGGTGCGTGAGTGATTTTTAAAAAAAGATTTTTATTTATGTATTCTTGGATAGAAATAGACAGAAATTGAGAGGGGTAGAGGGAGAGGGAGAAAAACAGAGAGATACCTGCAGCTTTAATGAAGCTTTTCCCCTGCAGGTGGGGACCAAGGGCTCGAAATTGGATCTTTGCACATTGGAGTGTGAGCGCTTAACCAGGTGCACCACGACCTGGCCCCCCTCACGTGTGCTATTTTTTATTTTCCTGTAATGTATGTCTGCACTCCACACCCACCACAAGCTGACATCAGTGTCCACTCTCTTGTGCCTGGTCCCCAAACGCCTTTCCACTCTCTACCACCTCCCCCACTCTCAGTTCTTGAATTTGCTGCAGTAGATCAAAGCTTGGTCTAAGTCTCACCCTGTATTTTCCTCTTCTGTTTTTCTTAGTCCCATCTACAATTGAGGCCATCTGGTATTCCTACTTCTTCTGGTTTAGATCATTTATATAACTCCTTCAAGTCCCATTCAATAGGTAGCAAAAAATATTTCTTTAAGAATTGCTTAAACACACACACACACAGACACACCCTTTCTAGACCACTCATCTGTTCTTAGATATTTGGATAGTCTTATAAGAATTATGATGGTCATATGCATATGTATTTACATTGGATAGATTTATAAATTTTTCCATCACTGGAAACAATTCTGTCATTAGTCGGTCAGATAAATTCAATAGCATGTTTTTCTTACATGATGTAATCTGTACTTATAAAAATATATGCTGTGAATTTTAATATAATTTTATATAAACTTGCTTATTTTGGTGGCAATCTTCCTCCTTTAGTAAGTATTAATATTTAGTGTCCTGTAACATTTACATAGTTAGATTTTTTGTGATTCAAAGCTTATGTTTTATTTGCATGTTTGTTTTGAAAGCCACATGTAAATATTATTCCTGACATTTAGAGATACTTATCTTTAAAGAGAAGATGTCTAAGGTAGAAATTTTAGTAAAACACAGATGCGTGTGATTCTTTAATGCTTCCAAAGAGATTGGCAAGTAGCACACTGATAAGACTTTGATCAAAACACAGTTTCACATAAAGACAGAGATAAGCTGTGTCCAGTAATGTTTGCTTCCTGAGGGCCTGTAGGCTTTGCCCAAACGTGTTGTTCCCCTTTTATGAACCTGGACTCCAACATATGGCTTGAGGGGAATAGACAGCCTACCTGAGGACCCTCTAACAACTTTTCTGAAACTGTAAGAAAATAACAGTTACCTGCTTCATTAGCATACATGAATATGTAAAAACGAGAGGAGCTCCCAATGCTACCAGCTGCTACCAATTGCTCTTAGTTTCATGAAGAAATTTCCTGGAATTAGACTGACAATTAAATTTTAATCTCTATATAAATCACAATATAAGGAAGAATTTGCATACTTTCTTTAGCTAGCACATTGCTTCTTTAATGATGACTGAGAAAAATGTATGCATTCTCATAAGATTCCACCTTCTGCTACCCACAACGACCCTGGGTCCATGCTCCCAGAGGGATAGAGAGTGGGAAAGCTATCAGGGGAGGGGGTGAGATATGGAGATGGGATGGTGGGAATTGTGTGGAGTTGTACTCCTCCTACCCTATGGATTTGTTAATTTATCCATTCTTAAATAAAAAATAAATTAAAAAATATTATCTAATATCAGAGATCAAACTCAAACTCATCTACCTCACCACCATTATCAGTGAAAAATTTCACTGAGGGCATAGACATGTACAATTTTCTCTGTTTTCAGTTATCTGCACTATATTTGCTGTTTTCAACTACCCATACTCAAGCAAAAGCTAGTTATGCTGCAAAGTTAAAATGTAAAAATACCTGGTGAAGGGAGGTGCTGGTGGCATACCTGGTTAAGTGCTCACATTACAACGTTCAAGGACCCAGCTTCAAGTCCTTGGTCCCCATTTGCAGTGAAGCAGGGATGCAGGTGTCTGTCTCTTTCCATTCCTATCCCCCTATTATATATGGCATCTTCAGTATTACTGAAGTAAGATGCTATTATATGGCATCTTCAGTATTACTACTAGCCATGATAATCACCTCGGATATACAGTATCAGATATAATAGAAAATACATATTATGGTTTGTCTATGCATTGTAATTCTCCTCTCAATTTCTCTGTCTCAATCCAGTAATAAGTAAATAAAATATTAAAAAAAGAATATCTGCTGAACATGTAATGTTAGGGGAATTAGGGAAAAAAATCTTACTAATTTGGCTATCTGTACTTCCTAATGACAATTATGATGAAGTTTTAAGTTCGTTGTATAAATTTAATAGTAGTAAATGTAAATCAATCTATGTAGCAAATGTAAATGATTTATGTTTTATTTTTAATTTAAACACACACACACACATATATAAATATATAGATTTCCAGTTATATTGCTGCAGCTGAGTGGAAACAGTTAAAGGACTTCTTGCCCCAACTCTGCACAGAACCACATTTATCAGATGTGTGCCGTCTTGGTCTGGATTCTCTAGTTGGGTAGGTTGGGTACTAAGGGGGACGTGAGGTAGCTTCACTGTTTAACTAGGTGGCAGAAAGACCCCAAAGCATGTGTGGCTATTGTTTGGTGCCCTGGATAAGCCCAAGTAGCTCACCAAACTTCCTAACTAGACAGGGCTACCAGCTGGCTGTAAAAGAGTATATCATATGTTTAAAAATGGAAACTGGCCAAACAAGGGCAGTGACCCAGAATATTGGTGTTGGGTTTGACATGGAACTATACCCTAGAAATCTTCGGATCTTACAATCTATTATATCACTAAGAAAATTAATCTAAAAATATAGAATCATACAATTGTGTTGTTTTGTAATGTTATTGGGAGAATTATTGGATTACAGTACAGTTGTTGACACATGGGTAAAATTTCCCATGTCTCCATGACAGGTCTCTACAAAAAACACTCTCACCCCAATTTAGGACTGCAGAGTTCCCTGACACCCCTGCTCTTTCTCCCAAGCCAGAGTCATTTGCTTTGCTACAGTACATCAACCCCCATCCAAGTTTTACTTTGTACTTTCCCTTTCTGACCCAGCCCCTTAAATTTTGCCTGTAAGAAAGAAAGCCTTGATATTCATCCCTCTCTTTCTGACTCCTCCCACCTAACACTATACCTTCAAATTCCATCCAAGGTGAGGCAAAGATGGGGAATGTGTTATTTTATATAATTTAGAGAATCTTGTCTCATATTCAATTCTTTGGGAGCCGAGCAGTGGCGCAGTGGGATAAGTGCACATGGCAGAAAGAGCACTGACATTAGGATCCCAGTTGGAGCCCCCGGCTCCCCACCTGCAGGGGGTTCACTTCAGAGGTGGTGAAGCAGGTCCGCAGGTGTCTGTCTTTCTCTCCCCCTCTCTGTCTTCCCCTCCTCTCTCCATTTCTGTCTGTCCTATCCAACAATGAGAGCAATAAAAACAACAACAATAATAACAACAACAAGGGCAACAAAAGGGAAAAAATTAAAACAATAATAACGTTCAGATCTTTGATCCATTTTTATCTTATTTTGGTATATCCTGTGAAGTGATAACTTAGTTTCACTTCTCCACATCTGACTGGCCAGTTTTCCAATCATTACTCACTGAAGGAAACTTCATTTCCCCATGGAATGACTTTAACCCTTTTGTCAGTTATTAGGTGGCTATATATCTGTGGGTTAATATCTGGGCTCTCAGTTCTGTCCCATTGATACGAGTGTTCATTTTTACTCCAAAATTAAGCTGTTTTAATTACTATCGCTTTGTAGAATTAACTGAAGTCCTGGAGCACGATATGCCCATTTATTGACTTTGAATTCTGAAGTGCTTTGACAATATGTGTTTTTGTTTGTTTGTTTGGTTGGTTGGTTGTTTGGTTATTTTTAGTTTGTTTTTGTGGCTCTACATATTTTTTTGACAAGTTGTTCAATGTCTTTTTTGGAAATTTCATCAGATTACAATGACTATTGTATCCAAAATTACAATATCTTTGACAGTCTTTTTTCTCTTGGTTGGTCTTAAATCACCAACATTTGATCTTATTATTCTAATTTGTTCTATTCTTTCCTTGGGGGGGGGGCTGTTATTTATGTTACAGGTTCTTTTCTATCACTGATCGCCTCATTCATGGTTGAAAATGCCTTTGCTTCTACTTCCCATGTGGGATTCCTCATGCAAGGTAGGATTGGTGTTGGTGAATTTCTTCCGTTTCTGTATATTTGGTGGTTTTACTTCTTTCTCATACTGGAAAGACATTTTCAGGAGAGAATATTCAAGTCCTATCCTTAAATACTTTGAGCATATCAGTTCACTCCCTCCTTGCCTCTGGGCTTTACGATAAGAAATTTGGTGGAAGTCATTTAGTTCTACCTTTGTATGCCATTGTCTTCCTTTCTTTAGCACTCAGCAAAATTTTTCCTTGTCCTTGGTTTTAAATAATTTTACTATGATGTGTCATGGTGTGTGCCCTTTTGAATTCAGGGTCAGCGTTTTAGTCCAGCTTCCTTGATGTCTGTTTTGAACTTTGTCAAGATGTGGAATCTTTTCTCCTATGATTTCTTTGAGTATGTTCTCTGCTCCTCTCTCCCTCTCTTTGTCCCCAGAGACCTCAATAGATAAGTCACATCATTTCCCCTAAAGCTTTTCATTCCATCAGTTTTGAACTCAAGAGAGTGTGGTGGTTATGTCTTCTAACCTTGACACACTCTCCTCGGTCCAATTTAGTCTACATTCTAGGCCTCCTATGTGATCCTTAACTCTATCCAATGTATCTTCATGTTCAGTAGCTCTGTTGGGAAAGAGAGGAGGGGGGAGGGAAAGAGAGAGAGAATTTGAGAGAGAGAATTTGAGAGAGAAAGAGATTGAGAGAGAGGTGGAGTTTTGTAACTGGTGTAATAATTTCTGGGTTCCTATGTTAAGTTTAGATTTTCTCCCTTTAATTACGTTTTCTAAATTGTATCTTTGACATTTCCTCCATTTATTTGTATGTTTTCTGCCATGACTCATTCTTGAGCTTGTGAATTTAACATCATTTTTAGTGGACCAGCCAGAAGAAGGCATGTAGTTACACTGCTTATATGTCATGTTGGGGAGGTGGGGATGGCAGTTTAGCCTGTCATGAGTCAGATTCGTGCCTGTGATGAGAGTATAGCTTCAGTCTACGTGCTGATCTCTAGAAGCCTGCTGCCATAACTTAGACCTCACTGCTTCCGTTTTCATCGAGGTTCCCCCTGATATACCCCTGCCTTCCTGTAGTTGACCCTGTGCTTTACTGAGCAGACACCCAAATGGCACTAGCTACCAGAACAAGCTGGTGCTTCTGTCTGTAGAATTTCTCTCAGTCTGTTATGCCACTTGTGCCTACAGCCACGTGTGGCTAAGAGAGTTTCTTCAGAAGTCCCAGCCATAATTTGTTAAGGGCTCCAGGTTCAATGCTTTCCCTAGTTGACTGGGGATCACTCATTCAATTGCTGCTATTCTGTAGCTACATCTCCTCAAAGTCAACAGCTTTGTCTTAAGAATGGTTCAAGGTCAGCCTACCAGACTAGTTACATCTAATGGGCTAAAGCATTTCCTGCGATAGAAATGTCCTTCTATTAATTCAGATACTGCTATGCATGCAGTGCATTAAATTTAAAATGATTAAAAGACATGACCTCTTATATTGATCATATACTTTTTTCTGTAACTTTCACAGTTTCTTATTGATAATATTAATTTCCTAGAGCCCTTTGGGAAACATATAGGCCATAGATTTTACACAATGATAGTGCATAGGACTTGTACACAAGAATACTCTGATTTGGTCCTCTGTATCACGGGTGATCAGTTATGTGGTTCTTTGGTTCAGAAATAGAAGTACAGATATAGATATATGTTCTAATTTGGTTTGTGCAACTATATTTAGTTTTGTACACATAGTCGCACAAAGATAAATATTGTTTCAAAGTCTTTTGTGTTTACTCGATCTCCTCCAGTTCATGTATGATTTCCCAGAGAATGAGAATTCTTGATTCCTGTTACCATGGGACCCCTAATTTCATGATTTCTGTTCATCTATATCTTGTTAGTTTTCCATATGTCATGTTCATATTTTCCTGGGACAGTCATGAGTTCCAGTGAAACTGAAAAATGTATTTTTAAAAATATTTATTTATTAGATAGAAACTGAGAAAAATTATAAGAAAGGGAAGATGGAGAGGAAAAGAGATGCTTGCAGGGCTTCAGCACTCTTGAAGCTTCCCTCCTACACGGAGGGACCGGAGGCTCGAACCCAGATCCTTGTGTACTATAACATGTTTACTCTCTCAGGTTGTGGCACTGCTGAATCCTAATAAAATAGTCTATAAGAAATCATACACTAAAATTGAATTTATTGAAAGATTATAACACACACGCACACACATATATCACTAGCACATTTTTTCATGTTACAATAACTATCACAAAGAAGAGTAACGAGTGTCGGGAAATAGCATAATGGTTATGTAAACAACTTTGAGGCCTGCTGCCCTGACATCCCAGACTCAATATCTAGTACCACTATGTCAACCTAAAGAGTACTCCAGATTCACCCCCACCTCTACTTCTCTCTTTCTCTCTTTTATCATCTCTCTGTGTCTCTCTTTAAATAAAATAAGTAAATAATAAAAATAGTGACAGAGGCTGGGTGGTGGTGTACTGGTTAACTATGCGCAAAGACCGGAGTTCAAGCCTCCGTCCCCCACCAACAGGGGTGGAGTGGGGTGGGGTGGGGTGGGGTGGGGGACACACGTCACAAGTGGTGAAGCAGGTCTTCAGGTGTCTCTCTTTCTCTCTCCCTCTCTATCTCCTTCCCCTTCTCAGTATTTCTCTTTGCTATTGAATAAAATGGAATTAAATAAATTTTTTTAAATGGCCAACAGGAACAGTAGATTTGTGATGGTGGCACCAGACACCAGAAATAACACTGTAGGCAAAATACATAAATAAGTACATACATAGAAAATAAATGCATAAATAGTGGCTAGGTGATGGCCTACTTGGTAGAATGCACATGTAACAGTAGGTCTGAATAATAAGTAGGTCTCTGTCTAATAAGTAGATAAGTAAACTGGAAAAATAGAATTGGCAAAATTAACTTTATTTTTTATCTTTTCTAAAATGCATATATTTAATCATGATTCCTTATCTTCAGCTATTTTGGATACAAGGTTTCATATTCATTATAAATATATCTTTGCTAAGCATTTAAACACCTGAGATGAATTATGATAATCGAGTATATCTTTATGTTCTTAACTTTCCTTCAAGTACCTACTGTGAAAATTCAATTTCCAGATGCTTTTGATGTTTCCAGTTAAAGGTGTAAAAGAGATACTGCCTTTCTAAGCTCTCAGATTGGTCATACTGGAGATTCATGTTATAGCAATTTTTCAGTGTTTTTTGATTTTCTAGGCAAATTAGGACATGCATTTTTATAACTATTAGCTTCTGTATTTATCAGTGATATATCATAAAATAGATTTTAGTATCTTTAACTGTTCTAATTTACATTTTTAGAAGCTAAGAGATAATTAATAATAATTAATGAATTTGTTGTCTGATGACATGTAATCAATTACCAGATTCGTTATATAAACTTGAGTGAAGTTTAATAATCATGTCAGAATTTCTTTATTTGATTAAATGTAGATACTCCCTTCCTAATGTAAGTGTAGTGCACATTCATTGGGCAATTATAATAGTACATTATAGTTCACTTTAATAGTTTGCCTTTTTGCTGTGTTTATGGTCCTGATTTGAGCCCAGCCCCCACTATGCTGAAGGAAGCTTTGGTGAAGCAGTCCCTTTCATTAGCTCTCCCTCTCTCTTTCCCTCACCCCTCCTCCCCTTCTCCTCTCTTTCCTTCTCCTTCTACCTCTCCCCTGTATAGGCTCTCTTTTTCTCTGCCTCTGTCTTCCTGTCTCTACAAATGTTGGTAAATCATAACAAATTACATAAATTGTGTATCTCATACAATTTAGGGAATTTTCAACTAACTTTATTTTTCATGTCCTGTGTAATAATTCTCTGTTGAGTACAGTAGAATTGAAGGATGGCATAGCAGATATAAATTTTCTGAATGTTGCCCTAATGACTTAACAATACTAGTTGAGTTACCAAGAAAAAATCAAGCCTGGAATGGTTTGAAGGATTCTAACACTGAAGACTGCATTTGCCAATTTTAAAATTTGACTTGGTTCTTTCTCATTAAAATTTTATTTTTTTTTATCTTAATCACATTCAAAGTATATACTTGTCACAAAAGTAATCAACTGAAAGTTAACATATCCTTAAATTTAGTAATCTTGCTTCAGAATTTGAGATTATTTACATATTTTTTTTCATATAAGTTGTTCTTTACATAAAATCATAAAAAATGTGTAAATGATCATCTAATATGTGCAGGTAAATGTTTAGAAAATTCAAAAACTTTCTGAAAACAGACAGTGAAATAAGGACTGAGAATATTATAATCATTGAAAAAAATGGTAGTGATCACTAAACAAAGATTGCTCAATGTAAAAACACTAAAAGTACTTTTTTAAAAAATACATTTTAAGTCAATAACAAGATGAAGTTGCCCAAAATCATTATTTAATACATTTTGACGGGTCTGTCCAAGGAACATGAAAACACACACTTTATTAAGGATGAGGAAACAGAAGTTGGGTATATTTTGATAGAATATCTTACACATACAAAAGCAAAGTAGTAATAATAATAAAACATAATTACTTGGCCTGCTATTCAGCTTACCAGGATATTGGCATAGTGTTTTAATTTTAAGATAAGCATTTTAAAGTGTTATTAATTTAATACATTCTATGGAAAATATAAGCTAAAAGGTGATATATTGAAGTAGCAATTGAAATTTAAGTCTAACTGATATAAAAGGAAAGATACATCTATGAAGAAAAAAAGTATAATAATTTTTTACATTAGATAAAATATTTTAAAAGCATCAGACAGTTGAAATTACTTAAAATCTAAATCATTTTTATTACACAGATATTTATTACATATTAATTTTGCATAAAATGCTTAGGAAATATTTATTTAATAATGATCAACAAGACCATAGGATAAGAGGGGTACAATTCCACACAGTTCTCACCACCTGAGTTTCGTATCCCATCCCCTCCATTGGAAATTTTCCTGTTCTTAATCCCTCTGGAAGTATGGACTCAGAATCATTATGGAGTGCAGAAGGTGGAAGGTATGGCTTCTATAATTACTTCTCCAGTGGACGTGGGCATTGGCAGGTTGATCCATACTCCCAGCCTGTTTCTTTCTTTCCCTACTGGGGCAGGGGGCTGGGGAAGTGGGATTCTAGGGCACATCTGTGAGGTCATCTGTCCAGAAGTCAATTTGACATCATGGTAGCATCTGCAAATTTAGTGGCAGAGTACTGGGGCTGAATGGTTGACATGTGGAGGTAGTATTGGCTGCTTCAATTTAATTGAGCTCAGCAGATGCGATACCAAATGGTATGGATCAAGAGAAGTATGCAGGGAAATGGTCCATGCCCCAGAGGTCCCAGGACTGGGAGAAATAAGGGTATTCAGAGAATGGAGAAGGTTCCTGATGTCTTAGAAATTGAGAAGGCAATAGATAGTTATTATTGTAACCAAGTTACTTGGGAACTTGATTTACTTTGAAAATCCCATGTTTAGGATTTGCTGTATCATACAAGATCATACCAAGATGTATGCCATTTAATGTTATTTACATGTAGCTGTGTCTTATAAAGCAAGACAACCAGTTGCTTCTGGAATCCCTGGTTTAAGACTATAGGTGATTTAATATTTCAAATAAATAGTCATTTTTAGAAATGTATAAAGGATTTAAGTCCACTGTTAAATTTCAATCAGGTGACCAATTTGAAAACTTAAGTGCTTAGACTGAAGGATTGAAAGCTCAGAACTGTGGTCTAGGCATCAAAAAGTGTGAGACTTTCAATCTATTTTCCCCTCTCATATTGATTAAATATTGCTTTATGAAATTAAAAGTTAATAGGAATGTATATTAGCATCATTCCCACCACCAAAGGTCTGTGTCCCTCCTCCCACTCCACCCCCACAGTAAATTTGATAATCTACCTTCACCCTCCACCCAGAGTTTTTTACTTTGGTGAAATACTCCAAACTCAGTCAAATTCTATTTTGCTTTTCCCTGCCTGTTATTCCTTCTCAACTTTGGTGGGCTTGTCATTCTTAATAGCTGAGTGGTACTACATCAGGTATATAAACCACAACTTTCTCAGCTATTCATTCATCTTTTGTTTGGGCACCTGGATTGCTTCCAGGCTTTGGCTATTAAAAATTGTGCTGCTATGAACATAGGTGTACATATATCTTTTTGGATGAGTGTGACTGACTCCTTAGGGTATATTCTTAGGAGAAGAATTACAGGGTCATATGGGAGGGTTCTCCAGACTGCTCTCCACAGAGGTTGGACCCACTGACATTCCCACCAGCAGTGCAGGAAGGAGGGTTCCTTTGTCCCCACAACATCTCTAGCATTTTTATGGACTTTAACAAAAAGTTTTCACAAATATATTTTAATTACTAGTTATCCTAAAATGTATCAGTCATTACTTTTAGAGAATTCCCTACCTTGTGACACCCAGATCCTTTATAAATATAGATTATCTTTCAATTTATCTAATACTTTGTTTTGATACATGTTTGAACTAGTTTGAAACAGTCAGAATATTTTTGCTTTTTTATTCTGTATCAAAGTCAAATGTTAATATGTGTCAGTAAATCAGAAGTCATGCCAATGTGCACAGTAAAATAAAATGAGTTTATCTTCAGACACTTTTTCTCCTGCCCCCAGCTGCGTAGACAAGTTTGTTTTGGCCAGATCAATTATGTAAATGTATGTATTGAAATTATTGCATTAAGTAATTTAGTCATCAAAACACTAATTTTTGTTACCACAATATAAATATAAAATTGATTAGAAATCATCATAATGAAGCTATTTGCAATGGAAATGTGATTGAGATGATATGAGGAAATTAATGTTGAGGTAAATGAGGTTATTTAAAAACACCTTAAGTTGTGATTACATTATTTCAGATTTCACGTTCATTTGAAGAATTCAAATATGCAACAAAATAGTACTTAAAATATGTGATTTTGACTTTTTGTGATATTGTGCAATTGCAAATAAACTCATCTCTAATCAATTAAAAAAAAAAAAAGAATCCAAGTCTTAACATGTGAAGTTAAGTTGTATTTAGAAGACTTAACTGTTGTAGTGTTCTTCCTCTCTGGTGTGTTTCATAACAACTTCACAAACAACTTGAAAAACTGTTAGCACTTTCATGATCACAGCTCCACATGACCTCACTCTAAAGCAAAAGCAAAGTGTCTTATTAGGATTTGTATGAAATTTCATTAGTTTAAATATTCACACTTTTTTTTTTACTCATCTGACTGCTCGCTCTACTGTTTAACATTCATGAATGAACTCATTCATTTACTAGGTATTTACTTATAGTATACTCTTGAAACTGCTTTGTACTAGGAGTGCTAGAGTAAATACATCTGCTATTTTGATACAGAAACTCTAATGCTACAAGACTCACAACTCCTTGACTATAACTCGCCATTTATGATATATTTGTCCGAGTTTTCCCTCTGTAGTAGTATTCCTATTATTTGGCACAATGTTCACATGGCGAATACTCTCTGAATTATTCAGAACTCTGAGCGGGCATAATTCATGCAACAAGATCAAGAAACTTCTCTAGCAGAGTTCACCAGTCATAGGCATATATCAGTTACGTAGTTTTATGTATGTATCTGCTAGAAATGGTTCCAACTGCAAGCATAATACTCACTTAAAACAAATAACCTCCTATAAATTTAGCATTTCTTTTACTTGAGGGAATATACAATCTAAATATGCCTTAATCTTTCAGAGAAAAACAGTACTGGTGCCCACCACCATTCTGTTAAATTCCCTGCCTCCATAGCACCTCACGACACATAATATTGGTGCTCTAAGTTTTTCTAACATTTGGGGAGTAAATCAGAAACACACTGGAGCTGAATTCTGTAGATGCAGCTGATGACACACTACAACACGATTTAAGAAAATAAATCCTCATTGATGATTCTTAGTATCATGTTCAACAAAATATGTTTTCACCTGCAATGTTTTCCCTCCAAACATTCATTCATTTCTGTCTTCCTTGCTGCTGGACTTGAGCTTCTGAAGATATTTCCAAAGCATATATCATGAAACATTCTTCCAAAAACTTTTTTTATATTTTTGATAATTTCTGGTCTAATGCCCTGCAGGTTTGCTCTGGGTTTTCCTCCCCCCTGGCAAGCTGAGGACAGAGTCAATGTGCCCCTCTGGGAGTCCTGGGGCAGCTCAGTGCATCCAGAGAGACAGGACAGACAGCTCTGGGAAAGCCTAAAAGGGCAAATCCTTTATTAAAAGAGAAAGCAAGTACATATACCCATTGCTCAAGTAGAAGGTCAAGGTCATCATTAACCCAAGCACAGAGCAACACAATGGGTAGCTGCATTTTGAACTACAAACTATTTGATCACAAGTAGAAAGTTACCATACAAGGTTTGATCACAAACTTTACAATGCATATTTCCCCGGGGATAAATTAGGCACCTCAGGGTAAATTACAGGCACTTCAGAGAAAGTGTGTCTGTGTGGGGGGCAATTGAGCAAGAACATATGTGGTAGCTTTCAAGTTAGGTCAAACACAGTGTACAGTAATTCATGGCCTTTGTTTTAAGGGGAGAGGAGAGGCGTGTGCAGAAACCATTCTGAGAATCCATCCATCATTAGTTCAGGAGGTCAGGAGGACCTGCCCTCCTCTCGACCTGAAGGGACAATTGCGGATCAAGTGGCTTAGACCTCGTGGAAACAACAGCCTGGACTTCCTGGGACAGTGGACCCCACTCTCCAGCAATGCCCTTGTCTTGATCCACTTGAAGTTAGTATTTTATGCATGTCTGTGTGGAGGTCCAGTTTTACTTGTCTGCCCTTCTCAACCCAATTTTCCCAACACCAATTGTTGAGGAAACTCTCTTTTCTCCATTGGATATTTTGAGCCCCCTTTGTCAATAGTTAGATGTCTGTAGGTATTGGGGCCTTAGTTCTGGGCTTTCAACTCTGTTCCACTGGTCTTTGTGTGTTTTCATTCTAGTAGTTGATAGATTGATTACAGCAGCTCTGTAATATAGTTTGAAGTCAGTAAGTGTAATGTCTCCTATTCATTTACTCAAGATTGCTTTGGCAATCATATTGCCAAAATCCTATTTTATGGTTCTAGATAATTTTTATTGTAGTTTTTATTCTGTTCCCTTGAGAAATTTGGTGGAAGTCTGGGGAGAGAGCATAATGATTAAGCAAAAGTTTCTCCTGCCTGAGGCTCTAAAGTCCCAGGTGTAATCCCCAGCACCACCATAAACCAGAGCTGCGCAGTGCTCTGGTCCTGCTCTCTGTGTATTTCTCTCTTTAGTTTTCTGTCTCTCATTAAAATAAAATAAAATATAAAAAGACATTTGGTGGAACCTTGATATGGATGGCATTAAATCTATATATGGCTCTAGATAGAATGGTCATTTTGATGCTGTTAATTTTTCCAATTCATGAACATAGGATATCTCTGTATTCCTTTGTTATCTCTCTTTCATTGAATAGTGACTCTGCTTCTCTGTCTCCATATTCCATCTCAGTTTCTCTCTATCAACAAAGAAAAATGGATAAATAAATCAAATTAATTTTTTTAATGGAAAAGAGTAATTTTGTTGTTCCAGCTGGTAGCACTACTTTATCACTCTGGTCAGTAAATGATAAAAGAGAATAATATATACTATGAGGACATTGCGAGAAAACTTGTTCTGAGTTTCTGACTATATGTATTTTGTTAAATGTAGGTGTATTTAATGTGTGAAATCCTATAATCTGCACACATAGGATGTGTGTGTTCTTTTTATATGCATGTTGCTATACTTCATTACATTTTTGTAAAGTATATATGTTATAAGTACTTTTAGTATTTTTTATTATTTTAATAACAAAAGAGACTAAATGCAGGAGGTGCAAGCTTTTTTAGGAAGAGAGATTACCACTGAACTTGCAGGAAACGCCTGTCAGCCTTTATCCATGTGCAATACTGTTCTCTGGCACATGCACGGTTTCATTGCCCCAGGTTGTTTTTTTTCTTTTTTACCTTCTTTTAATTTTAGAGAGAGAAAAAAAGAGACAATACAGTATAGAAACTGCCCCTGATTTTTTGGTTTTCTCATAAGGTACTAGCGCTTGACTTCAGGGCATAGGGGTGGCAAACGCTAGAAGAAGAAGGGCATAGGGGTGGCAATATCGAGTGAATTCTCTTCTAATCTGATAAGAGACCTTATAGTAGTGATTTTTTTTTCTAATTGGCCTAACTATGGAAAGCTGAGGTGAAAACATATGGTGTATCTTGAGATGTGAGTAAAAAAAATGAAATTTTTTTCTATGAAAAGCAATAAATATTTTTTTGTGAGATGCTTTTGTGTCTAGGCAGTGACCTTTGGAGACTGATGCTCTGAATATCTTGGCATGTTAAAGAGATTAATCTAATGGAGAACTGAGTGAGAGACTGATGATGAATCAGACAAAAATTCACTTTTTATGGAAAATGTTTTTTAATCCTAAAAAATCTAGATATCAGATTGAGAAATTATATCTTCATAGAAGTAGAGGGACTTCACTGCAGGTAACAGAAGTTACAGCAGAATTAATGAGTATACTTGAGGATATTTGTAAACTGAGTGGTGGAAAAAAGAAGAATATTTTACTCTTAGTTATGACACTTCTAAAATATATATTGAAACAAGACTATGAGTCAGTAGAGGAACATGTAGTATTAGGGGTAAGAAAAGAAAGAAAGAAGTGGAAAGATAATACGAGTAGTAAAACAACAGACTCTCATACCTGAGGCACCAAATGTCCCAGCTCCATATTAAGCCAGGATAGAATAGAGCTTTGGGAAGGAAGGGAGGGAAGTGAGGGTGGGCGTAGGGGTGGGGAGAGAGAAAGACAGAAGAGAGAAAGAAAGGAGAAAGAAAAGATGAAATTTTCAGAAGTCGGGCGGTAGCATAGTGGGTTAAGCTCAAGGACCAGCGGAAGGATTCCGGTTAGAGTCCCCGGCTTCCCACATGCAGGGGCATCGCTTCACAGGTGGTGAAGCAGGTCTGCAGGTGTCTGTCTTTCTCTTCCCCTCTCTGTCTTTCCCCCCCCCTCTCCATTTCTCTGTGTCCTATCCAACAACAATGACATCAATAACAACAACAACAATAATCACAACAATGAAACAAGGGCAACAAAAGGGAATAAAAAATATATAATTTTCTTAAATTGGAAAAAGAAAATATGAAAATTTCATTAGAGAGATTTGCTGCATTTAAAATAAAAGGGACTTTGCTGAGTCGCATAATGGACTCGGCTGTGGCACGGCTAGGAACGGGTACAAACAAAGCTTTATTGCGGCAACTCAGTAGTAGCCAGGCGTTCTATTTTAGGCAGGACAAAATAAGCAATTATCCGCTACTCGATGGCTGTTGAGGAAAGTCTTAAGAGTTTCCTGGCTAGCTGAGTCACACGCGTTCAGTTCCCAGGAGAGGCAGCCATGGATAGAGCACCTGCAGCACCCTCAGCTGAGATCCCTCTGAGCAGGCGAAGATGCAGGTCCCAAAGTGGGGGCCATACTTCTGGCTGCCCGTGTTTCAATCCATTCGGTCCACCCACAAGCCACTGAGTGTTTGGGCGGATTGTTTGGGCAGATTGTGGTCTGTCTGCTCTGTGGCCAGGCTGATGTCAGCCAGTGCTGTGTTCAACTTCCTACAGTCAGCCGGTATACTGTGTCACAACAAGAGTCAAACATCAAAGAGAATTATGCTTTTGTTCTTTTTTCTATCACTTGACACCCATTAATTTATGGCACTACTCATCAAAGCAGTAGTACGCTGATGCTACTTGAGGGAATATGATGCTACCTCACTGCTGTTATTCCTAACTGCTCGCTGAGTTGTAGCACTGATAACTGCAGGCTACAGTCAAAATATGAGTTGGCAACTTAATCTGAATCCCTGTGTCATGTATTTGCCATGTTCATTGTCTAGTTTTGAGTCATGCTACCACATGGGTGAGAATCTTGTAGCAGAGGAAGCCCAAGCTCTGTAGTGTCTTCACCTCCCTCTGTCTCTTTGTCTGAGAAAAACGTTGTCAGGGCAATGGAATCATTCATGCACAATGCCTGACTCCATTAAATAAATAAATAGAATTATATAAAGGTATTCTTTCCCCCATTTCTATTACTTTACAACATGTGGTCTTACATGACATTTTAACATGTTACATTTTGCATGAACTAACATGAGAGTTTTTACTCAAATAGCTCCTATATAACTTAATTGTTCTATACAAATCCACAAGAAAAGGCACATTTCCAGTTCAGGTATTAAACATTCATTCTTTGTATATTAATTAAAGAAGACTATTGTTTTCAGCCACAGTTTAATATAACTAAGCATTGTAATTAGATCATGCTGTTTTATTTGGATAATGAATTTAGATATTTTACTCACAATACATGAATATTGAATTAAAATACTGTCAAAATTTGTTAAAATTCAACTCCATTGTACCATAGCATTTGAAGTTGCCAAAGAAACCAAGTGAAAACCTTCCATATTTAACGTATTGAAATCTTAGCATCAGCTATTCTTTGAAATATTCATAGCTTTTCATTAAAACTCAATTTATATTTGTATGGTTTATTTTCCATTTATTTTCTAGAATTAATTGATATTTGCCCTTTACTTGCTTATAATCTGTTTGTATAAAAGACACATTATCTAAGGAAGTAAAATCATTTCCAAGCAAATATTTTCACATTTTTCTATTCTTTGGCATCATTGCTTTCTGTAGATTCTCACACTGTCCATTTTAACCAGTTGAAAAATATATGTAATACTGCCGTAGTCCGGGAGGTGGCACAGTGGGTAAAGCATGGGACTCTTAAGCATGAGGTCCTGAATTCAATCCCTGGCAGCACATGTGCCAGGGTCATGCCTGGTTCTTTCTCTCTCCTCCTATGTTTCTCATCAATAAATAAAGTATTTAAAAAAAGTCAAAATATGTAATACTTCTAAAGCAGTATAGGAAACAGAAGTTTTAAATTAGCTCTTTTCAATAGTTCTTTTTTAGTAATATTTGTTACAAACAGTATATTTTGTAATATATATGTAACGTATCTATATATGTATTTTATTTTCACAGAGTGTTGTAGTTGTGTCTTCTAGTATTGATATTCTTTTCTCCACGTGACTCCATCTACTTCTGTGGCCTTTTGCCTCAAACTGAATTTTATTCAAAGTGTCTTTTAGGCCCTGCAGTTCTGTTTGGGTTTTCTGTTCTTTTCTTTCATTTTTTTTTCCTTTTTCATACTTTCTAATTCTTTTCTAAAATGACCACTGGGTTCTTGAATATTTAGTTTCTTGAATTGATTTCATAATGAATTTTATTAACTCTATTCCTATCTTTTTTTTTTTTTTTTTTCAAAATGCCTTTGGTTATTTCGGCTTTCTGTCATTGTGGTCTGTGTATTTCTGTTTCTATATTTAGTGTGGCTTCTGTTGCTGTGCCGGCAGGGGGCGCTGTGAGCAAAGTGCTCAATTTCCCTGTATATCTTGATGGAGGAGATTTTATCCTGAGTCACCAGGTTGGGTCAGTGACCTTGATGTGAATATAGGTCTCCCTGCTGCTGTTCCAGCCTCTGTGGGGCAACATGCATTAGGAATCCAAGAAGTTACAGTTGTAAATTGTTGATTTTTTTTTCTATAGTTTTTTATTGCTTTATCTGGAAGTGGTGTGGCTCAGTGGTCAGTCTCCCAATATGGTGCCAGCTATCCCTGAGCACTGATTTTTAATGCTGGGAATCACTCTCTTACCCCCTTTCTTTCTTTTTTTATTTTTTTGAAATTATTTTGTTTATAAAAAGGAAACACTGACACAACCATAGGATAAGAGGGGTACAACTCCACACAATTCCCACCACCAGAACTCCGTATCCCATCCCCTCCCCTGACAGCTTTCCTATTCTCTATCCCTCTGGGAGTATGGACCCAGGGTCATTGTGGGTGCAGAAGGTGGAAGGTCTGGCTTCTGTAATTGCTTCCCCGCTGAACATGGGTGTTGACAGGTGGATCCACAACCCCAGCCTGCTTCTCTCTTTCCCTAGTGGGGCAGGGCTCTGGGGAAGCAGAGCTCAAGGAACACTGATGGGGTCGTCTGTCCAGGGAAGTCTGGTTGGCGTCATGCTGGCATCTGGAACCTGGTGGCTGAAAAGAGAGTTAACATACAAAGCCAAACAAAGTATTTACTCTTCCTTTCTTTCTCCTTTTCTTTCTTCCTCTCTTCCTTCCTTCCTTCCTTCCTTCCTCCCTTTCTTTCTTCTTTTTTTTCCCCTCCAGGGTTATTGCTGGGCTCGGTGCCTGCACCATGAATCCACCGCTCCTGGAGGCCATTTTTTCCCCCTTTTTGTTGCCCTAGTTGTTGCAGCCTCGTTGCGGTTATTATTGCCATTGTTGACGTTGCTTTTGTTGCTGGATAGGACAGAGAGAAATGGAGAGAGGAGGGGAAGACAGAGAGGGGGAGAGAAAGACAGACACCTGCAGACCTGCTTCACCGCCCATGAAGCGACTCCCCTGCAGGTGGGGAGCCGCGGGCTGGAACCGGGATCCTTATGCCGGTCCCTGCGCTTTGCGCCACGTGCGCTTAACCCGCTGCGCCACCGCCCTACTCCCTCTTTCTTTCTTCTACAGTGGTTTCTTTAACTCTGACCCAGAACTGGTGCATCTTAGCTGCCACTATCCCAACTTTGCACCAGCCATCCCTGAGGAAGACCTTTTCGTCTGAGGAATGTCTCCCTCACTTACTTTCTGTTCAGGAGCCAGAGCCACTTGTGTCTGTTCTTATCTGTGGCTTCGTAGGTTTCCAAAGAAATCTTGGTTGTATTTTGTTGTGTTTTCGGGTGACTTTTATTTCTTTTTCAAGTTGACTGGGCAGAGAAAAGTGAGTCTATTGTTATTCCATGTCCATGCATGCGGGAATTTCACTTGATGGGTTGTTTTCAGTAAGAGATACTATATAAGCTTCTATTATTTCCTTTTATAATAAATAGCAAAAACTCAACCACAAAACCTATGGCATGCTCACTGACCTGGAAGAGATTTTAATTGACTAGGGACAATGGCAGTGATATTAGTGAGAATAAGAGATGTTCAAATAGAAGTGGGCGATAATAGCTAGCAGTGCTCTGGGAAGACAAAAAGAAGCTATATTGTGTACAAATAAAGGATTAAGTAATATCTTCCTGATACAAGCTGTATCAATTTGGAAACTTTTTTTTTTTTGCCTTCAGGGTTATTGCTGGGGCTTAGTGCCTGCAGTATGAATCCACTGTTCCTGGAGGCCATTTAAGGAACTAAATTAGGGAACTCCATTTAGGAGGCCATTTAGAGAGGAGGAGAAGACAGAGAGTGGAGAGAGAAAGATAGACACCTGCAGACCTGCTTCACCACCTGTGAAGCAACGCCTCTGCATGTGAGGATCCCTCACTTTTTTTTAATTTTTTCTTTTTTTTAATATTTATTTTATTTATTTATTCCCTTTTGTTGCCCTTGTTGTTTTATTGTTGTAGTTATTATTGTTGTTGTCGTTGTTGGATAGGACAGAGAGAAATGGAGAGAGGAGGGGAAGACAGAGAGGAGGAGAGAAAGATAGACACCTACAGACCTGCTTCACCGCCTGTGAAGCGACTCCCCTGCAGGTGGGGAGCCGGGGTTTGAACCGGGATCCTTATGCCGGTCCTTGTGCTTTGTGCCACCTGCGCTTAACCCGCTGTGCTACAGCCCGACTCCCGAACCCTCACTTTTTTAAATAGAGTAGGACAGAGAGAAATTCAGGGAAATAGAGAGAGGAGGGGAAGACAGAGAAAGGGAGAGAAAGATAAACATCTGCAGACCTGCTTCACTATCTGTGAAGCGACCCTCCTGCAAGTGGGGAGCAGGGTCTCAAACCAGGGTCTTTCCACTGGTCCTTCTACTTAACCTGCTGCACTAACTCTTGGCCTCTTGGAAACTTTCATAGTGGGAAATATGGTAGAATATTTCATTTCTAGAAAATTTAAAGCTCAGTCATACACTAAATAGATTCTCCTTATTTTATTTTAATGTTTGTATTTTTATTGGATAGAGACGAGAGAGAAATGGAGAGACTGAAGGTGAGAGAGAGAGACACTGCTTCCCTGATTGATCACTCATGAAGTGTTTCCCCTGGAGCTGGGGACCAGGGGCTTGAACCTGGGTCCTCATACACTGTAATGTGTGTGCTTGGCCAAGTTCTTCACCATCTGGTCCGTTAAATTAGTAGAGTCTGAAATAAGTACATCTGGCATTTTAGAACAGCAGTATCTCAGCGCAAAGTGAAAAAAGATTTCTCACTAGGTTTTTACCCAAAGGGAGGTTGCAGAGCCACTATTCAGGGCTCCAGAGATGTTGGTCTATATCAGAATATGTCCAGGGAAAGGACAGCAGGTGCCTTTTCAGGGTAGCTGACAGTCTGGGATGTGAGTCGCTCTGCAGAGGAAAGATGTGTGGGAGGAAGCTAGGAGACTGGTGCCAAACTACATTAAGCTAATGAGAGCAATTTGTGTGTTACCAATGACGGTTGTACGCTCACCTAACTCTGAAGTGCCCGCGTGAATAAAGATTTGTGTTCCCTCTCTGCTCTGGTCTCTTCTCTCTCCCCCTTGGAGCAGCCCAACAAATAAGAATGATAAAATATGCACTGGAGTGTTTGATTAGAACTGTGAAAATTTATGAACTAGTGGTTGGCATTTGATTGCTAAATGTTGATAAATAAAATGCTTAACTGTTTTCTAATATATACCGAGAGCTGTCTGTTTAAATTTACTTATCATATAAAAAATCCCCTAGTGTCATATGTTAAGATGGCCTAGGAGCTGAAAACTCCAAGAGAAACAAACACATCAGCACACCCAACACAGCTTTCTTCTGAGTAGCATTTGTCACTAAACAAACCACCGTGCTAATTTGGTCTGATTTGAGGGAAAAGACAGGAACATACAAGATGAATCTGGAGCATCATGTTCTTCCAGACCATTAGATTGTGCTCCAAAAAGTGTTCAAAGAAGGTAACATGTGAAAAGGACACATACATCAGTTACTACTGGCCCAATCTGGGTGACTTAACCTAAAATATAAATTATGATAAATCATAATTGTATATAATTTAGAAATGTTAGTTGCACAAAAATAAATAAATTCAACCTGACAGAGCACACATGGTTAGAGATTGCAGGGTTCTACCACGAAAGAATGCATTATAAGATGGAAATAGTAGTAATTGTATTTTATTTATTTATTTATTTATTTATTTTTTAATTTTAGTAGTAATTTTATAATGGAAGAGCATGCCAGATTGCACCTTAATGAAGGAGTTCAAGTGAACTTCATCAATACAGAGGCACAATGAGACTGTTTACCATCTGTTCGTATGCAGTGAGAACACAGTATAGCTACTACGGTATTCCTAGCAAGTGCACACAACCTGAAACAAGTCAGAAAAAAACATCAAAGACATTTAAATTAATTAGTGTTTTATAAAACCAATGACTTGGAGTCTGCAAAAAGAAAAGTTAAGGAAATATTAAAACCTATCACCTGAGTATTCTCTTTATAATTATGCTGCATGGTTAAGAATATTATAAAAAGTCTTTCTAGATGGAGGCATCATCTAAAGACATCATTTTATAAGATCAGTCTGGCAAAAACATAGTTTGTTTTCATGTGATTTGATTAAGAAACTACTTCTTTCTCATTAGCCATCCTGATCTGGAACCTGCTTTCATTACCTTGTCTGGCTTCTACTTTTGACTTAGAAGAAAATTATTTCAAATTGAACTTACTGATCATCAAATGGAACTCTGTTCTATTTCACTCAATTTTTTTTCCTGTCAAAATCTTATTATTCTCCAAGACTAGCTCATTTTTCATCTTGTCCATGAATTTTTTTAGCCTAATTCATGCTGAATATGTTATTTCCCCAAACTCATACTGATCACACTTAAATTAATTTTGCATTTTACATATGAGTAAATAGATATATTAAATACATATATATTCATTTTTAAGATTTTGTTTCATTATTTTATTTATTGAATAAAGATAGAGATAAATCCAAAAAGAGAGAGGAAGAGAGAGACACCTGCAGCCTTGCTTTACCACTCTTGAAGCTTTCCCCCTGCAGGTAGGGGCCAGAGGCTTGAACCTGGGTCCTTACACATTGGAATATGTGCACTCATCCAGGTGTACCACTGGCTCCTAAAAATTGATTTTTATTCTCTGTAATCTTTAGCAAAAATTTTGTGAATGTTCACAAAATTGCTGATATCTTTGAATAACGATTTGTATGTCCTTAAATGATAAATCATAAGGCATGCAAATGTAGCTCTATAAGATTGATAGATCGCAAAACCTGAAAAGAGATTCTTGTTATTTAAATTATTTAGAAATCGTTTTCCTTGTAATGGTGAACAAAAGTCATTGTATATATTTCAAAATACATATTCAAGTGACAGTATTAATTATTCACCACTTTTAAAAGTTGTAGCTACTCATTCTGCATCTTCTAGAACAACTACTCTATTCTGTTTTATTCTAAGTGTAATTACTGCTATTAGGGAATTGATTTCTGCAGGACTAATTTCTGTAAGCAATACAGTAGAATGAAGCCCTGATCTTTATCTTCATAAACTCCTATGATGCATAGAATCTATCTGTTGGTATTTTAATGTTACCCTCCCTAGAAATCTGTTAATCTCTTCATTAATTTGGCTACACTTAACATTTTAATGTCATTCACTCTTTTCTTCCTTCAAAGGGCATTTATAGATTACTGTTTTAGAACAGTTACTGTTCTAGGTTTTGAAGATAGTGAACAAAGAGCAAACAGGATTTATTTCCTCATATTGAGCTCTTGTATACTATGGGGGGAGAAAAAATATCAAAGCAAATGTAAATTTAGAGTGTTACGCACTATACAAAGAACTAAAGTAAACATTATCTGGAGAAGAAGACTGCCTGCCTGATAAAGCACAGGATTTGCATACCTGTGCTTCCTGCCTGGTTCCACCATTGGTACCGCCTGTGAGGTGATTTGACTCTTGTGTCTGCATCTCATGTGAAGCTTTCTCTTTCTCCACTATGTAAAAAATAAAATAAATCTTTACAATTTTTTTCATCTTCATTTATTGGATAAAGACAGGTAGAACTTGAGAGGGAAGGGGGTTGATAAAGGAGCGAGTCCGAGAGACCCACGGTAATACTGCTTCACCACTTGTGAAGCTTTCCCCCTCCAGGTGGACTTGGGGCTTAAACCCAGGTCCTTGTGCACTGTAACATGTGTACTCAGTCAGGTGTGACATCCCCGGCCCTCCTAAAAAGTAAAATAACTCTTTAAAAGAGATACAGCAGATTATATATCTACAGCATAATCTAAATTAAGATAATCCTAAAATGTGGGACCGGGCATTGGCATGCTTACTAGAGTTTCATGTTACACTACTCAAGGACACAGGTTCAAATCCCAGGTCCCCACCTGCAGGGGGTAAAAGCTTCACTAGCAGAGAAACAGTGTTGAATATGTTTCTCTTTCTTCCCGTCTTATCTTTCCCTCTATCTTACTTCCTCTTGTCTCTACCCAATAAATAAATTAATTAATTAATATTTTTTTAAATCTTAAGAAAATTTCTTTAAATCTTAACAGTGAAATGTATCTGTGGTAAAGACACAATAAAGCTTAGATCTGAATGAATTGAGGGTTTGTATTATGTGAATACAAGGAATAAAAGGAAAAGGCTTCCATTCTTCCCCTAGTTCAAACAACTACCTTCACTCCTCCTTGACTTTGTACTATTATTCATACTTGATGTTGCAGATCTCATGAACAACTTCCGATTATGCTAATATAATATGAATTTTTAAAATCTTGGGTCTTATATCTATAAATTTCTTTCCTGCAATGCCTATTCCACCCCTGTGATGATTGAAAAATGGTCATATTCTATTTTGAAATTTGTATTAGGATTTAATAATGATTAATAAGATTGTACAGTAACAGAGGTCCAGTCCCACACAGTTCCCACCACCACAGCTCCATGTCCCATCCCCTTCATTGGAAGCTTCCCTGTTCTTTATCCCTCAGGGAGTATGGATCAAAATTCTTTATGGGGAGCAGAAGTTAGGAGTTGGCTTCTGTAACTGCTTCTCCTCTGGACATGGGTGTTGGCATGTGGATCCACACCCCCCAGCCTGTTTCTGTCTTTCCCCAGCGGGGCAGGGCTCTGGGGAGGGGAGACATAGGAAATGCTCTCTGAACTTGCAAAAGGTGTTGAAAAAAGAAAAGAAAGAAGAAAGGGGAAAAAAGTGGCCACATCTTTATGTTCTATACCATGAGTTACCTTTGTCCATTATCACCTTTCACAGGAACGGACTTCCACAGGGCTGTTCCTTCTGTCTCCCTTATTCAAATCCATCCGTTGTCCATGCACATGGTGTTAGTAGATTCATTCCCATGCTATTTGAATTCATGGTTGAATTTTTAATTCGTATTTTGTGTTCACAAGAGAAAGCCTACCATCATGATCTTTTCTGCTTTTGTCTGAGTTTGCTCTTAAGGTGAAAACAGCTCTGTGAAATATTGTAAACTTCCTTCCTTTCCTGTTTCTCAAAACACTGGCACAAGGGGAGGCTTTATTGGCTGAGAATGGTGACTAAGCAACAGAAGACTGTTGATAATACATGTATTCTATTTAGAGATTATTATATGCTTTATTTGGCATTCTGCAGGGGACATTCTAATTCGACCTTGAAAGTGCTTGGTTGGCAGTAGGTAGGATCCAAACTACTACCTTTAAAATCAATTTCCACAGTATTTTTGGACTCCCTGATATTTCTATTTCCACAGCCATTTTTCAAGGTTGCTTTTATTGCAGAGGAAGTACTAACGTGGATTAAAGCATTATTCTTCAGCGTGCTTTCCTTCCTCAAAAGAGCAATAAAGACATCTTTCTAAGAAAATCATTACAGATAATTTTGGTTATCTTTAAAATAAATAACAGTGTTGATCTTATGTGGAGTTTTCGCAGATTTGGGGATTTATCAAAGTTTTGACTATCTGGCCAATCTTAATAGACATTGTGTCACCTGCTGTACAATCATGCACACTTTCAGTATTTGCCAAAAGTCACAAAAACATGCCAGTTTATCTATTCTCATACACAGGACACTCAGTTTTTCATTTAAATTCTGTATTTTAATGATTTATTATGTAGTTGCTTGTACGAAATAAGTATATACATACATGTATACCCTTTATTTTTCTGATAGAGGTTGAAAAAAACAAAAGAATATAGAGAGAATATGAGAGAAAGAAAGACAGCTTCCTCACTGGTCCACCATTCATAAAACTTCCTTCCTGCAGGTGGAAACTGGATGTTGAAACCTGGGTTCCTAACATTGTAATGTGTAAACTTTGCCCAGTGTACCTCTGTGTGGTCTTTTTTTTTTTTTTCTCATTTCAAAGCTAGAATTGGATATTCACGAGTCAGTCATCAGTCTAATCCAAAATAATATTATTGAATCAACTGACGTGTACTTTAAACTTCAGTAAGGTCAACATTTTATAGCTGCGTTAGGAAACTAACTTGAATATAGGTTACGATCTGCATTTCACTTAAGTGAAAACATTATGATAGTTGCAAAACAAAACCCATGATAGCACAAATATCTTAATAATATCAAAACATTACTTGTTTTCCCAGATGTATTGGTTATAAGTTAACATCATTTGCTAGATACATAAAATATATTTAAAATATTAAGTTAAGGAAAAAAAATTATAAAAGTAAAAAAAAAACACTGTTAGAATATGAACATGGCCAATGAAAAGCTGTCAGAGTTGTAATTTTGTTTTATTCTAGCCACCCTTACAATTCAAAAAGTAAGTTAAAAATTAGTTTTAATATTTAATTAACCAACAGCATGCACCTGTTTTGCTTCTACATTAAGTCAACATACAATCGTTAATGAGTTTTTCTAGTGAGTCTTCCAAACCTGCTGTGCATTTTGCAATTAAGTAAACTGGGTTTAGACTGTGCTTCCAATATTTAGCAATCATATCTGTCCACTTCTGCTGTATTGGAGACTACAGTGTAAAAGGAGAGTCCATTGAACATCAGCTTTAAACTTTGAAAAATCTAATCCGTAAGTTATTAGCATCTAATTTGTGTCTAAAAGCACACACATCTGCACAAGAAAGAAAAATACCATGTTTATATGAATCCAGTTACATGCCTGCATCTATCATCATGCATTCATGAATATGTTTATTATGCATATAAGACAAAATTTTTCATTTATCATTCAGTTAATTGCTTTCATTACTTTATGCCATTTTAAAAACTACTTATTCCCTTTTGTTGTCCTTGTTTTATTGTTGTAGCTATTGATGTTGTGATTGTTGGACAGGACAGAGAAATGGAGAGAGGAGGGAGAGACAGAGGGAGAGAGAAAGACAGACACCTGCAGACCTGCTTCACCGCCTGTGAAGCGACTCCCCTGCAGGAGGGGAGCTGGGGGCTCGAACCGGGATCCTTACTCTGGTCCTTGAGCTGGTCCTTGCGCTTTGTGCCACTGCACTACCCACTTGCGCTTAACCCACTGCACTACCGCCTGACTCCCACTTTATGCCATTGTCTACATGTCGCAGAGTAAAAAATGTTCACACTACCACTAAATATATGATCTAGTAATCTTTTGTTTTTCCTTTTCCTATTCCTATACATACATTTATTTATATTATCTTCAAAACAGAACTTCGTATACCTAACATACAAATGAGTAAGTTGCTATGATTCAGTACTTGAATGAATTTAAAAAAAGACATGGATAATGTCAATACCACGTTTTCTGACATATAGCCAGCCTAATATTTGTTATTGCATTGAATAGTAGGTCTATAACGAGTTCATCCCTATGTTTTCTTATTTCTTGTAAAAATTAATCTTTACAGTCAAACAACCAAGGAACAATCATTTCATATTTAAATTATTATTAAGAAGGCATGAAAAAATGAAATATTTAACATGAGCCTGAGAAGTCGCTCTTAGGATGACTTCTCCACTCGCTTTTAAATAATCCCGGAGTATTTAGTGTTCCTCTGAGTTCTCCAGTGGATTCTGCCACAATGTTTTTTTTTTTTCATAAACTGAGTCATTACGATGGTAGGAATTTTAGATTCTTGGTGTTCATTTTTCTCTTGCTTAAAGGGAAAATAAAAGCGCGCCTTCTCCCATGTAGATTGTACACCTCTAAACTGGTAGAATGAGAACTGTAACATCTGCGGTGCTAGTTTAATATATATGCATGAAGCCATCATATGTTCAGTACAACACCTGAGGTTTCCTGGAGTCTTAAAATAATGGGATGGAGTGGGGGAAGTTCGTTGGAAAGCTTGAGAAAATACGAAAGGAGTCAAAGGCAATTATCAGGCACTTGATAATGAAAAATATTTATAGGACTAGCAAGATGATCTACCTGAATAATCTTCCTGACCTCTTGTGAGTATGATTCAGGTCTGAATTCATTCATCTCATTCCTAGGAAAGTCTTTGGTGCTGTGATCTATCTCCTCCTTTCCTTCCTTCCTTCCTTCCTTCCTTCCTTCCCTCCTTCCTTCCTTTCTTTCTTTCTTTCTTTCTTTCTTTCTTTCTTTCTTTCTTTCTTTCTTTCTTTCTTTCTGTTTCTTTCTGTTTCTTTCTTTTTCTTTCTTTCTTTCTTCCTTTCTTCATTTTCCTCCTTCACTCTTTCCTTCCTTTCTTTCTTTTTGTGCATGAAGAAAGTAGTTCTTAAATTCTTCTTATTAGGAACAAAGCTGAGCTTAAAGAGGAAGCTGAATGAACAGTTGTCAGATCAACAAGACCGGATTGTGAGGCTTATGTCTCTAATAACTTAATGAGATATTATGAACAAGAGATAAATATCCAAAATAACACCAAGTCCTGCTGCATTTCTTCTGCTCATAGTCATAATGCCAAAGTGGAAAGCCCTATGGATAGACACACATATCCAGTTGATCATTCGATTGTTTAGGTGTCTGTAGTTTATGGACATTGGATTTGGGGGAAATCTGGAGTTTAAAGGGAAGAACTAGCCATAAGGAAGGACGAAATTCTTGAGGGAATGGATAAGAATGTCAGCAGGATATTCCCCCTTTCTTTCCTAAGGAGATCATAGCAGAGGGGAATGAAAGTTTTTTTGTTTTTTTCTTTTGCCTCCAGGGTTATAGATGGGGCTTCCTGCCAGCTCTATGAATCTGTTGTTCCTGGTACTTTTATCCATTATTTTTGTTGTCTAGGAGAGAGGGAAATTGAAAGAAATGGGGATACATATATTTGGAGAGAGATAAACACCTGCTGACCTGCGTTGCCACTTGTGAAGCGTCTCCCCTGCAGGTGGGGAGTCATGGGGCTCAAACCTGGATCCTTACGCTGGTCCTTGTGCTTCGTACTATGTGCACTTAACTGAGTGCACCACCACCCAGGCCTCAAGATTTCTTTGTTAATGGCGAAAATATTGACATAGTATATTGCTGAGATGTGGAACCAAACCTCTGTGACACCCTCCATATAAATTTACATTTCCACAATAATAATGTGATAGAGAAAAAAAAAACAAACCTCTAAGACAGTGCTAGTAGAAATGCAAAATGGTGCATTCCATAGTGAAACCAACTGCAGAGTTCTCAAAGAAAACATGGAAATACCTTGCACTCCTTCAATACCAATACTAAGTACCTATCCCAAGAGTGTGACACTGCCAATTCTAAGGGATATATGCACCCCTATATTCATAGTTACTTTATTGACAGTATCCGCTATATGAGATCAACATGAATCCCTGTCAACAGATGATGGATAAAGAGGATTTGGCATAGGGGCTGACAGAGACAGCATGTTTATGCAAAGAACTTTCTTGCCTGAGGCTCCAAGTTCCTAGATTTAAGCTGTAGCCCCACCTAAACCAGAGCTGAGCAGTGTTCTGGTCTTTTTCTCTCTTTCAGATTAAAATTAAAAAAAATATTTTAAAAAGAAAGTGTAGGATATATATTCACTAAATAGTAACCAGTAGAATACTACTCTATAATTAAAAGGATGATTTTGCATCCTTTGGGATAAAAAAGGGTTGAGATTGGATTTATCGTGCTAAGTCGGTTAAGTAAAGAGATAAAAGGAAACTTCCATGCTAAGTCATTATCGTGTGGGATATAAATATTTGAGGCCAACAAACTGGCATAAGAAAAAGAAAATGGTAACCAAGCTCTTAAATTACATGAAAACTTTAGCAGTGTGGAGGAGTTGGAGAGGGAAATGTCTTCCCATAGTGCACATAGTAAGTTACACACACACCCCAGAAATTCTGTATTTAAGCAAATGTTAAAGCATATGTAGTAAAATACATATATATATATATATATATATATTAAAATGAATAAATTAATTAAGCAAAAGATTTTTAAGGTACAGTTACATTGCCAGATGTTGAATTGTTTGAAATTTCTGCTCTTAATTTCCCCTATGCTTATACAAACGTAAAAATAGGTTTCTCTTTGTAGGAACCATTGTCTGTGGCTTACTTTACTGAAAACAGTCAAACAATTTTTTAAAATTTATTTATTATTTTTTAAATGTATTTCTTTATTGGGGAATTAATGTTTTACATTCAACAGTAAATACAGTAGTTTGTACATGCATAACATTCCCCAGTTTCCCATTTAACAGTACAACCCCCACTATGTCATTTATCATCCTTCATGGACCTGTATTCTCCCCACCCACCCATCCCAGAGTCTTTTACTTCAGTGCGATATGCCAATTCCATTTCAGGTTCTACTTGTGTTTTCGTTTCTGATCTTGTTTTTCAACTTCTGCCTGAGAGTGAGATCATCCCATATTCATCCTCTGGAGAACAGTCTGGAGAACTCTCAGAAGGCTAGAAATGGACCTACCCTATGACCCTGCAATTCCCCTCCTGGGGATATATCCTAAAGGAACCCAACACATCCATCCAAAAAGATCTGTGTACACATATGTTCTTGGCAACACAATTTGTAATAGCCAAAACCTGGAAGCAACCCAGGTGTCCAACAACAGATGAGTGGCTGAGCAAGTTGTGGTATATATACACAATGGAAAACTACTCAGCTGTAAAAAATGGTGACTTCACCATTTTCAGCCGATTTTGGACGGACCTTGAAAAATTCATGTTATGTGAAATAAGTCAGAAACAGAAGAATGAATATGGGATGATCAAAAAAAATTTTTTTAATAAAAATATCTACTGTACTAATGCCTGCTGTGTCCTTAAAATTTTAGTGAACTTTGTTGAAAAGAAACTAAGTGGTTTTTGTCAGTTCTAAGCATAGAGGCAATTGATATTGAATTGTGCTCACAATATGAACTGTATGCTAATATTATCAATTTCCTTATTTCTTATAAGTGCTTAATTGATTTATAATGCAACTCCTAAGACTTGTGATATCCTGTGATATTTTGAAGACAATGTAGCCAACTACTCAGGTGCCAGATTCTGTGAGAAAGGTAGAAAGAATAACAGACTTGAGAGCAGGATGATGAAGATTCATTATAAAAGCATACAGACAGTCCCTGTTTTTTAATGTTTTTATTAATTATTTGATAGTGATTTACAAAAATATAGGATAATGGGGTATAGTTCCACACCTTTACTGACACCAGAATTCTGTGTCCCTTTTCCTTCCTTTGGAAACAACAGTGGTTCTCCCAACCTCAGATATGGGTTGACATATATATATATATATTTGCCCATTTTTTCCTATGATCCTCCGTTTATCTTCCTTTCTAAGTCACAACTACTACTTCTAAGTTTTGCCCCCCCCCTCTACTTTCTCCCAGTTCTGATAGAACTGGAGTTCAGAGACCTCTGGTTATCTTCCCCAAACATTTCTCCCCCCTTTGAGAATATCAACCAAAATTCTTTATGGGGTTCAGAAGGTGGGAGTTCTGGCTTCTGTCATTGCTTCTCCACTGGACATGGGTGTTGGCAGGTGGATCCACACCCCCAACCTGTTTCTAACTTTCCCTAGTGGAGCAGGGCTCTGGGGAGGGGCGGTCATCACCAGGGAGTTCAGAATAAAACTGTAGTAGCTTCTGCAACTTTCTGAGAAAGTCCTTATTTTCTTTAAATATATATAGTGTTTCTCATAAAAGAGTATGTGTGAGTCAGAGAGAGATCTCTCTAGTTAGGGGACATGTTTTGCTAAATGCTGTATCCAGTGTTAGGACCCAGCTCTATATTGGGAGTTATTAGGACCTGCCAATCGGAGATCTTCGCCCACCCTGTCCAACGCTTGACGTCTCGTCGCCCAATCTGGTCCCCTACGCCTACACTGAACTTCTCTGTTCCAGACTCTTGGAAACAGAGCTGGCAGTCAGCTGAGGTCAAGAACAAACACCTCATCACAGACCCCTGCGAGCGTCAACCCGGCTCTGACCTAGCACGTTATGATCGGGCCCTCCTCCATCGCTATGGAACAGGCCATGGCCGGTGCGCCGCTATGTTCCATCGCTGGGGAGCCAGAGACGACCCGAACTGCCCCTGCGGCTCCAGACAGACTGTGACCCACATAGTCAACGACTGCCACCTCTCCAGATTCAAAGGAGGTCTCGAAACTTGACATCAGGCTCAACCTGACGCTGTGGACTGGCTACGGAAGAAGGGCAAACGCTAGAAGAAGAAGAAGGGCACTGACAGAAACTGGTGCTATGTTCTTTTCCCTCTGAACTAAAATAAAAGCCCATAGTAATGAAATTATGCATGTGTGAGACTTTGGCACTTTGGTACACACACACAGACACACAGTCATGTATATTTTGTATCTTATCTTTCAAATATGCTTTTATAAACTACTTGATCCTGCCATTTTGTTTCTACCAAGAAAAGGACTCCAATTCTTTTTGCTTCACCACTATTCTATTTCTTTTTTAGATGTTATTTTATTATTATTACTTACTATTTATTTATTCCCTTTTGTTGCCCTTGTTGTTTTAATGTTGTAGTTATTATTGTTGTTATTGATGTCGTCGTTGTTGGATAGGACAGAGAGAAATGGAGAGAAGAGGGGAAGACAGAGAGAAGGAAAGACAGACACCTGCAGACCTGCTTCACGGCCTGTGAAGTGACTCCCCTGCAGGTGGGGAGCCAGTATTTTATCTTTTTCTTGGTGTTTTACCATCTGCACTATCAAATTGTTTAGATTATGATATTCTCACCACATACCCTATCTCATTCAGTGTGAGAATTTTTTTTTCTCTTTCTTTTTTTCTTTTTTACTAGAGCACTTATAAGCTATGGCTTATGGTGGTGCAGGGAATTGAACCTGGGACGTCAGAGCCTCAGGTATGAATGTCTCTTTGCATAACTGTTATGCTACTAAATCCCACCCTTGATTTTTCATTCACACAATCTTAAGGCAGATAAAATACCTTCACTGATCACTCTCACAGAAGTTCTGTTCTATACTTTAGATAATTAAAATTAAAAATATATAGTTATTTAATTTTTGTTCTTTTGATTTTGGTGCAAAATCATTTAAATTATTTCTAGTGCTCATATTTTTCTCTAGAACATTTTCAACAGATTCCCATCTCAGAGTGTCATCTTTCACTAGAGTTAACGATTCCTGCTATATTACTTGTAATTTCATAATTTCCCTTTACTGACTTACACAGGGATTGTGTAATCATGGAACAATTAGAATAATGCTATTCACAAACCTCATTGGCTTAACACAACGTGAGTGAGTGTTTCCATCACTGACAATTTAACGTGTTAATTTTGGCCATTTGTCAGGTACTGTAACATGAACGCAGACTTTTATCATATATGCATCCAACTCCCAGAGAAATTTGATTCTTTTCTTCCCATCTGTTGAGAAGAGAAATGGGAAGTATTTGTGAGTGAAACTTTGAAATAGTATTCATCAACTCCACGAAGATATCACTTGTCAAAAATCAGTCAAAAGCTGCTTTAAATGGAAAATGGAATCATGTATTCAGCTGGGACTCTTGAAATTTGTCTGTGGTGGAAGATGTAGCATATCTGATAAATTTGGTTTTATGACACTATTTGACAGAAGAGGAGTTAGAGGTCTCCTTGGTATCTGTCAATTAAGAGTGAGACATTCTATTCATCCCATACTGACAGGGACAAATTTCACCCCACTACTACTGGCTAAATACTTTTCTAAGACTACTGGTGTCAGAGAAAGAGAGCATATCTGTAAAACAGATGCAGCTTTTTTCTGAAGGGGCTCAGTCATCCATTATTACCTACATGCCATCTTCACTGAGGCGAACCTTGCCTCTGACTTTCCTGGAAGTCACCCTCTCGCTGACTGTTAGTCTCCCTGCCATTCTTCATCAAAACCGACAGGGCTCTCACAGTTGCTCTGTCATTTAGGAAAAGGTCCGTCTGTAAGTACTGCACTGGAAACCTTAATTTGACTGATGAAAAGAGTAGCAAGAGAGATGTGGTTGGGAATCATCTATTTTGGACAGGTAACTTTTAAGGAATTTCCCTTTGTTAAACAGAAAGAAAAAAATAGCCTTCAAAGTAATTTTCCTTTTGAAAATGTTCTGAATTTTGACTTATTCTTCTTGACCTAGTAACTACACCCTAACTGAAAAGTTAATACTAGAATGTGTGGCATGGCAAATAAAAGAATTCAAACTGTACTATAAAATTGGCTTGCACACCTAAAAATATAATTAATAAATATCTAATTGCTAATTATCAGTGTGATTTTCAGAATAGATGTTATTTACACACAAAAAGAAAAATTAAGTATTTTGGAGTATTTTCAATGATACCATGGCTAACAATTCTTAAATATACATGACACATACCAGTATTGGGTAAATATTAGTACATTGAGATGGAGACTTAAAATTATAGAATAAATATTCATATCTTTTCATTTTTTTCCTTCTTTCTTAGTATTTATTGATGTGTTTATTTATTGGATAGAGACAAGAGAGAAAGCCAGAGGGAGCTAGAGACGGAGAGAAAGAGAGACACCTGCAGCCCTGCTTTACTGCTCATGAAGGTGCATTCCCTGCTCAAGGGGGAGGCAGGGGCTTGAACTTGAACCCTCGCACATTTTAACAATCAGGTGGGCCACCTCCCATCCCCCATATTTAAATTATGTATTGGCATATGTATATGTATATATATATTGAGCTATGTGTGCATATTCATTGAATATGTATATATGTATTATAATTCAATTACTATAACATAAGTTATATAAAGAATTAGATGCTAGTAAGATAAACACAAGTAACAGAATATTAATCTACAGTGGTCAACAAACGTAGGAAAAAGTCCCTGATAAAACAGGTGATTGGCGAATTATTATAAGACTAGAATAGACAATTGCATTTTCAGACTTATCAGCATTCAGAAATGTATACTTAACTACACAAATGTTGGCTGGGGAAAAATAAACTCTTACCTATTACTAATGGGACAATAATCAGTTCATTTGGCTTAGAGAGCAATTTAGAAATACCTGGTGGAGTTGAGAAGTGGGTATTATAAACTCATAATCCATTTCAAAGGACACTTTCACAGGGAAACAAGAATGAAACAGAAGATGCATACTCATGACATTATCAGAACATTATCAGGACGGTCAACAACTGAAAGTAAGGGACTCATGAATAAACAGTTGCTTATTACACAGTGAAATGCAGCAAAGATGTTTGAGGTGTACACATGTCAACAAAGCTAGGTTTCTGGAAAGTAACACTGAGTTATTTTATTTGAAATGTTTTAAATTTGCTATTAAGGGTATGCTACAAGATTGTAAGATGACAGTGTATATTTCCACACCCACCACACCCACCACCAAAATTCTGTGTCCCCACCCTTCACCTCCCAAAGGTAACCACCAGAGTTCTCACAAGGCTTAGGAACTGTTCTGTGTTTTTGCTTTTATTATTATTTTTTTATGTTCAGGTGTGTTTGATCTCTAGATTTCACATGTGAGTGAGACTGTCTGGTAGTTGTCTTTTTTACTTATTTAGCTAAGTATAATAATCTCCAGTTCCATCCATTTTGTCCTAGAGGACAAAATATCTTTTTTTGATTGTAGACTAGTATTCCGTGGAATATATATCCAATAACTTCTTTAGCAGGTCACTGGCTGTAAGGAATTTAGGCTATTTCCAATCCTTGGCTATTGTGACTAGTGCAGCCATGACCACAGGGGTGCACATAGCCCTTCTATTGAATACATTTCTTCATTCAACAATTACTGAAGAAATTATGTGTATATATAAAGGAGAATTATATTTCCTTGGGTTATATTTTGCTTCTTTTGTAGATCTGTACCAATTCTGTATAGATGTTTGATATCAGTCTCTTGTCAGATGTGTGAAGTACAAATATCTTCTCTCACTTACTGGGTTGCCTGGTTATCCTTGTGTAATTTCCTCTTGATGTGTAAAAGCACATTGCTAATGTTTGATTTTTTTGACCCAAAATAAATAATTCCATGTGATTGAAAATAATAACCTGGAAAATAGATGGTAAGCACTAGATAAAACTACACTGAAATGACTCACTTCATTTTAGGAAAGTGTTCAAGGAAAAGGACAGATAAAAGTAAACCATTCCAATTTCAGTTGGATCTTCAACTTTAGACATAAAGAAAAATTCAAGTAACAAGAAAGAAAATAATGAAACTATAGTTGGTTATTTAACAGGTATGTATTTGAAAAATATAATGTCTGTAGGCACTAAATACTTCATTAAATGATGAGATGGAGCAGAATCTAAGATTAAATGTTGGGGCATTTCACGTTTAATAGTTAAACATATTTTATCTTTTTTTTTTTTTTGCTTCTGTGCTATTGATTCAAAATTCATTTGATTTCCTCATTTGATTTTATTTATTCTTTACTTACATGCATATCTGTAGATGATCTCTGGTCTCTTTTCTTGCTCTATATTTCACCAAGATGTCAAGTATCAAGTGAAAATACTTTAACTTTCTTTTATATGTACACATATTTCTTTTTAGTATTTGTTGAATGAAGAAATTCATTGGAGCGCAAAGAAAGTGTGATATATATTATAAAGCTATATGCAATGAAATACTAGGCAGCTGTTAAAAATGATAAAGTCATCTCCTTTGCCTTTTCTTGTATGCACCACCATCTGGCCCCTTAATTTTAAACATTTTAAAAATTCTATAGATCAAAACTTTTCATATTATATCTGATCATTGTTTAGACTTCATTATACCTCAGATTGTTTGAAACACAAATACAGTGTTATCTCACTCAAAAGCTGAAAAATTATTGGATGTATAATGACAATATTGTGTGTGTAGAGTTTAAGGTACATCAGTCTAAATTTTAGTGGAAATTTTAATCATATAATTAGTCATACTTTTTTACTCAGTCATTTGGTATTCCAAGTCTGAATATTAAGTGAAATGAGAACATAGTCACTCATTATCAGTGAGTTTTAAATTTAATACCTTTTACTTTATTAGAGATATAATTATTAGAAAGCTAAATTAGAATAATTAAAACTTTAAAATGTTAGCACAGTTCTGTGCTGCTTTAGCTAAATCTAAATTGTGTTTTATTACTTTATAAATCAAGCCCCCGCCCCAAATAAAAAGAATATCAGCCTGGAAATAATATAAGAGACCTAGGGGTCCTTCCCTAGACTTGCAGGATAATTCTATCAGAACCTCTTGTCTTTGGAATTTCTGTAGAGAACCAGCTGGCAGTTTTATGGTCCTTTGTTTCATAGGTTGCTCTTTGCTTTTTCTCTAGCAGCCTTCAGAATCTCCTGTCTGTGATCTTTGTCATTTGAATTATGTGTGTCTTGGTAAACTTAGAGTTGGACCCTTTTATTTTTAATAAATAAATATTTATTTATTCCCTTTTGTTGCCCATTTTTTTTATTGTTGCTGTTATTGATGTCATCGTTGCTGGATAGGACAGAGAGAAATGGAGAGAGGAGGGGAAGACAGAGAGGGGGAGAGAAAGACAGACACCTGCAGACCTGCTTCACCGCCTGTGAAGCGACTCCCCTGCAGGTGGGGAGCCGGGGGCTCGCACCGGGATCCTTAGGCTGGTCCTTGCACTTTGTGCCACCTGCGCTTAACCCGCTGTGCTACCACCGGACTCCCAGACCTCCCCCCCTTTTTTTTCTGGAGCTCTTCAAGCTTCCAGAATTAGAGACCCATCTCTTATGTTGGTTTTGGAGAGTTCTCAGTGTTTCTTCAGAGATGAATTCTTTCTCTGTCTCTTCTTCTGTACTCTTGTGATGAGGATGTTCCCTTAGCTTTCTTATATTATTTTCATGATGATTTTCTTTTTATTTTTTTGTTAGGGTGGGAGGAGTGGCTTCCTCTGTCTCTACATTATCTCACTTTCTTTCTTTTTTTAACTGTATTGTGGTGTTAATTAATGATTACAGGACAGTTGTTGACACATGGGTAAGATTTCTCATCTCCCCTTGATAGGTGTCTGCAATACACTTTCTCTCCTACCTCAGGCCGTCGTAAACCTTAATTTACTTATCTCTTCAGCTTTAACAATTGTTTTCCCCAGTGATAACCTTGGTGGTAAGGGGAATAATACTATTAGAAACAACAAAGCAAATGAGAATTTTAAAAATAGTACATTATAGGAACTAACTACTTGGTTTTGGATGTTACAAAATGGAATGAGGTCTCTCTCTCTCTCTCTCTCCCTCTCTCCCTCTACCCCTCTCTCCCCCTCTCTCGGTTTTGGGCTGTCTCTGTCCAATAGAAAAATAAATATAATAAAAAATTGAAAAAAATAATAATTATACAAAAGACCCCTGGTATAGAAGCGTACAAATCACCACTTAACTGTCATTCTACATGCTTGATGAACTGATCAGGGTACCACTAGATGGAAGGAAGACAGGACACTAGATAAAATTAAGGGAAAAAGTTTTAATAACAGCATTAAGGGAGATGGAGGTCAGCAAACTATTCTCACTTTGTGGAGGAGAAACATGTCGTTAAAATCGATCTAAGAGAAGAATTCGATTGAAAGAAATTTTTCTAGTGGAAGGAATACCCAAACCATGGTGCCAATGGGAGAGTTACCTAACATGACTTAGAGAGACAGATCTCTGGAGATTGATGAATGCGGTTAGACAAAAGATAACTGCGAGTACTTTTCTATTAGGAACTGTTTTTGAAAGTGACACTAGATGTGTTCAAATTAAAAGTGGAAGAGGGGTGGGGGGGCACTGGGTGCCGGTGAACCTGGCTGAGCTCACATCTTACACACGCAGGGATTAGGGTTCAAGCCCTCATTTCCACTCTACCCATCTCTATGCCCTCCTTCCTCTCAATTTCTGGCTGTCTTTATCCAATAAGTAAAGATAATAAAAGCAGACTACTATCAGAAACTCACCCCGTCTCCCCAGATTATTTCCCTTTTTCTTTTACACAGGGATGAACATTCTTTT